>NW_019731981.1:347809-386954 GCF_002891405.2 Cryptotermes secundus | reverse complement strand
TGATCATTCTAATTATACTTGGAGAAGAGTACAAGTTATGAAGCTCCTCATTATGCAGTTTTCTCCAACCTCCTGTCACTTCATCTCTCTTCGGTCCAAATATTCTCCTCAACACCCTGTTCTCAAACACCCTCAGTCTATGTTCCTCCCTTAATGCCAGAGACCAAGTTTCACAACCATACAGAACCACAGGCAAAATTATAGTTTTGTATATTCTAATTTTTATGTTTTTGGACAACAGACAAGAAGACAAAAGGTTCTGGACTGAATGGTAGCAAGCATTACCCAAGTTCAATCGCCTCTTAATTTCCTCCTGAATCAGGTTTCGATCTGTTATCGTTGTTCCCAAATATCTGAACTGTGCCACATGTATACATATAGTTAACTTCTTGGAGGCCCGTGGTATTGGTGTATTATTATTTGGTATTAATTGTTTGGCAGGTGCCTCATTTTACAGTGTATTTCGTCCGCCCTGGTGGGAATACAGATTACAATCTGTATGGTTTATATCAGTATTATAATACTTGTTAAATAACAGCAGCAACAGCAGCAGCAACAACAACAACAACAACAACAACAACAACGGTGATAATGACAATAATATGTTCAATTAACTATCCACATAAGTAAAAATTAACAAAATAAAAAGAATACTGTGGCATATTTCCTCGCAGCAAGATCTGCAGAGCCAGAGAATCAGCCATAGTTAGGTAATGGCAGTGTAACACGTAACTACGGAGTAACTGTTGAAAATGGTGTTTTCTGCGTGGTCCATGCCGGGGATGCATAAGGCAGGTGAGCTGTCATTGCGAGAAAGTCTTGAGACAGCTTTTAGAAGAGAAGAAATTTGGTGTGAGATGGCCACCAGCCTATGAGGACCTGAGCCCTGGTGCAGAGGAACGTCCACTCTTGTGGGATGTTACTGGGCATAGCAGTGAAGACCGTAACTCAAACACTATTCTTTGTGTGATAGTGATTTATAAATTGTAGTTACACGTTGTTTAACAATTTACTAAATCTGATTAACAATCCAAACCCCATGTCTAGTTGCTAAATACGTGACAATATTAATAATCATGCCCTTGCACATACTGTCCTCGAAACTGATATGGCTTCTCACAGTGCCACTACTACACAGCATTTCATGTGTGCATGGGAAATTAGATTTAATTTAGTATTAATCATGGAATGAAGATACTGACACATGCAACAAGAGCATTCAATTGACATGTTTCGTAGAGTCAAAACAATAATCAAGCCTTAGATTATGGAAGGAGAAAAGTTAACTAGCAGACTAATGTTTGGTATGATGAAAGCGCATTTTATGAACTCTATTTAGCCCTCCTGAAGGATTCAGGTTTTTGGCCGTTTGTATTGCCTATGAGGTAACAGATGCTGAGACATGATGCCTGCAAGCCGGAATAGTAGAGTCAGAGCCAGACGTCCGTTGATGAGCAACGTCGAAGTAAATACTAAGTTCCTGTTACAACAGTTAGCTAAAACCCATTTCCACGGCAACAAATACACTGGTAAAAGTATTGCCCAGAAATTGTCATGTGTTTTTGTGGCAACAGATGGAACAGAGAATAACAGAGAACAATCAACTGCTCTCCTTGGTGATCTATATTCGGTCTGCACAAAGTTAGTTCAGTCCAAGAATCAGAGATGCAGATAGAGAATTCGAGAGACTAGAGACTCTTGAAGATTCATTGTTCAAGGATGCAACAGTTGAAGTTTTTACCAGATAAGATTCATTACCTTGCAATGACTAAGCAAACAGATGTTGAAGACTTTATTTTATGTGTTATAGTTACAGTACTCTTTAGAGTGTTATAATTATTTGTAGTTAACGACTTGTGAATATCCAATAAATCCATTCACCAATCCAAGCCCAGTCTACAAGTCACTAAAGCACCGGACAGTGTCTTTAAGGCTGGAAGTCCATAACTGGACAGAGGCAAATGAAGCTCCTCGTGCCAAAGATCCTATTTAGATAAAACTGGAGAACTACTACAACTCAATAGGAATAAGTTGAAAACTTTGAAAGAACTACCAGGAGATCACTGTCAAATAATAGGACACCAATTCAAATTGGGATTAGCTGACGACCTCACTTGTAGGTGTCAAAATTCTAATGAATTGCTTGTACATATATTGTGCTTTGTGAGTGCCTTGCAGGGATCAGGTATCATTGCTTCAAAGCTCACTTATTGAAATTTAGTGAGTATCAGAAAATCTCATTACATTTTATTCAAGGGTTGCTGATGGAATAAGTGATGACAATGTACAACAGATTATTATTGACCACAATGCAAAGGCAGTTGGATGCTCACCCCTTTCCACTCTAATTCTAGCTCTTAATTTTAGACAATGAAACTTGAAGCAGAGCCCAGAGGATGGGTGGAGCTATATGATGCTCCACTCTTCAGTTCTGATGGAAGCTGTTACTTGGCACGCCTACCAGTTCTGGAGGGACAGTACGGCTACTACAAGCATGTGTGTCACATAGATATTGCCAGCAGAAGAAATACGCCTCTCACTCAGGGTAGATTTGAGGTCACTAAAATCCTTGCTTGGGATGAGGAGAACCATTTTATGTAAGTACATAGTTGCATTAAGAGAATGACTGTGATTTCCTTAATTATAAATAAACCATGTATAAAGAATTCAATATGAAGGAAGACCTGAAAGACTGGCCGCCTTTCAAGAAGGGCTCAGCTCCATGGAATTAGTTGGTTAGTTGGCTGGTTAGTTAGCTGGTTGGTCGGTCAGTCAGTCACTTATATCTTGCAGGGTGTAATGTTGTGCATATCTAATCTGAAGGCCAGACTGCACCTGATTTCTCAGTACCTAGTTCTAGTATGGTAGGAGTCTTGGATGCATTGTCATGTGTGATGCAACAGCATTTAATTAATTATAATTTTTAAAATGGAACAGAATATAAGCTCTGGTTTGCACAGTTCCAGGATGATCTGTTATGAGTTACAATTATATAATCAAGAGATTATAATCATGGATTTCACGATGTGCCAGTCTGTCCCCTGCTTTTATTTTCTTGGTTAATTTGATGCCACTGTCAGTATCTAAGCTCTGTAGTATCTAGTGGTGGATGATTAGTAGCTAATAAATAGGAAATGACTTGAAAAGGGTGCCTCATCAAGGTGCTCTTAGCATTTTTCTGGATGGACTGAGGAAAACCACAAAAACCTCAACCATGATAGTCAGTGTCCCAGCTGAAATTTGAACTGAATGCCTCTTGAAAGGAAGTCTGAAGCATTATTTCTACATCAACTTGTGTAGTACTAAACTTAGTTTTTTTACAAGAATTAGTCCTCCAAGGCTGGAAAATGCTCACCCTTGTGATGCTCTCTCTCTTTGCTCTACTCACTGGAACCAGTATCACAGAGAAAATGCTGAACAAAATTAATAAAATATACGAGTATTAGTTGTTAGATGATTAAAAGAACCACAACATGCAGAAAGATTGGTAGTTTTAGTTCAGTTGATTTTAATGGTACTGGTAAACTAACCCACTCTCTGTAAAGATTTTCACAATAAGCTGATAGTAACCACATAGCCAAAAAAGTTCCCACATTTATAGAACCTGAAAGTACATTCATAAGGCCCCACCACTGGAGCCTATCCTGAGTGAACTGAATTCAGTACACATCCTCACACATTACTTATTTAAGATTGATCTTAATATTATCCCATTTGTACCTACATCTCCAAAGTACTCCTTCCCTACAGGATTCCCAACTGTTAAACTCAAATGTACGATTTTAGACTGAATTCATTTTGCCTGTCATGTTCTGATTTGCTAATGTAATTGTCAGCATTGTCAAGATAGCACCTTGGATAGTGAATGTTTAATCTCACTGTTATAAGCAGAGATGTATATTTTTAGACAATTTTGCTTTCATGAGGAAAGAAAGTAGGCTCATCAGATCACCAAGCTCTGTGTATGCATGTGTGTGTTTGTGTGTGTGTTGTAATGTATACACCTGTTGCTAAGTAATGACTGTAAATGACGGCTATTGTTAGGCAGTAGCCCGCTTGATGGTTCTTGCAAAAATAGAGGAATTGCTGGGAGATGTGTTTTCTGTGCATTCTGTGGCAGGGCTACATAAGGAATGTGGTGGAATGAAGGGCTTGGTTGATGAGTGATTCAGTTGAGATTGTAGAGTTTAGAGTCTTGAGACAGCATGTGGAAGAGTAGGTGTGAGCTGTGAGACAGTTGCCGGTCATTAAAGGCATGAACACAGAAGCTGAGGAAGCTACAGCACTAGAAGCCATTACCAGGTGACAACTGATAAAGATACAGCAGACTGAGAAGACTTAATGCGTGCTGTAGTGAATTGTGGAGTGAATTAGCAATAGCGTTATAGTCACTCATAGTTATGATCTGTAAGTGTTTAATAAATCCAATTACCAAACTAAACCCTGTCTGTAGTCACTCATGTACATGACAATATACATATATCTATATCTATAGACATAGGCATAGGTGTAGATATAGACATAGATCTGCATTCAGATGTGCCTGTCTCTGTACCTGTATTTTTGTGTCTGTCTATCTCTCTCTCACTTTCTTTCTCTGTTTCTCTGTGTATATATATCCCTCTGTGTGTCTCTCTGTGCATCTCCTCTTGTGTGTATGTGTCTCATAACTAAAAAATGTAATGCAGACAGAAATTGGGCCCAAGTAGTAAATTTTCTCAAAATAAAATCAAATAGCATAACAGTAATGAAAGCAGTAGATTTGCAGCACTAGAAGTGTGTAAAGTACAGTAAGTTTTATGGTTTATGGTTTGAATTTTTTTTTTAAGATAGGAAGCAATCTTAGATTACAAAATGGGTTAATAACCATATCGTATGTATGCATGGTCTTGACAATAACCAGGAAGATATGTTTTATTCCTGTTCATTAAAACATACAAACACTTTGGTGTCTTCCTTTGCTAACTGGCAGCTCATAGCTTTGGACTAAATCTGCAGAAACTTGGTAATGCAATCCATTTAAATTTTGGCATGCCACCCTGAATGTTGTTTAAACTCCTGGACTCTTGAGAACTAAACAAAAACTGAAGACTTTGTTAATTTAATTAACTTAGAAGACTACTGTGATTCCAGATATTTTGTGGCTGCACCTGAACATAAGCCAGGGGAAAGGCACCTATATCGTACAGGTGACCTTAACATCAGCTCCCCAGACAACCGAGAGATGGACTGCCTTACATGCCCACCACTGGATCCATCCCAGAGCCCACCCCAACATGGGTTAGGGCCACTTCATAGTACAGTCATGAGTGGGGATATTAGGTGAGATATGTTCTTGGTGCTTCTGAAAACTGGAACTTTGATTAGAATTCTGAGGAAAATACTAAACGATTATTCACAGAAAAAAGAAACTAGATGTTTATCTAGGAAATTTTGTCTCCCGATGTACCTGGCCTTCTAATTTTATACTCAAGCAAATAGCTTGAGTAGTTTTCTTGATTCTTCTAAGTCATAGTCCAAGATGCAGGTTTATTTATTCAAAGTTGTGCATGCCTGTAGAATAGTGCATCCAATAACCTGTGGAAATCCTTCCTGAATTCTAAGTTTGAACTTTTGTGATACAGACAATCTGGAATTAGTGGTGTAACACATAAAATATTATTCAAGTAATGTGGTAATGTGTGTGTTACTCACTTAGATGTTGTCCATTTATCTCTATCCTGCTAGAAGTTAAGGAGGTTCTACTCCACAGGCTGCCAATTTATTATAGACAGATAGGAAGTTAAAATCTATGCAAAAGTAACATATTGAGCCTAGGAATGTCAAGAAATTCTTCCTTTGTTAATATGTGGTCTCACAAAAAAGTAGTAAAATGAAACTCATCAGTTACTATAGTGGTCTAAGGAGGACTGGTTTGTTTTCTGATAAAAGATTTGAGACAAAGTGCTGAAAAACTGTATCTTCTTAAATGTGGAATGCAAATATCTTAATTTTACACAACAGGCAAATGGCTGTAAAGTAGTATATTTAAAAATATCAGTATTTCTTGTCTACAAGTAATATCAGTATATAAACCTACTGAAAGTAGAAGTCTGGAATTTTCTAAGATAATCTGCCCACGCAAGTAAAGGTAAATTTTTCCTTATTCTTAACTACTTAAGCACTACACCATGAACACGTCTGGGGGAGGGGATATATAGGTCCATGTATTCTTGACCTTGGCACTATTTGGAGGCAAGTGGTCTTTGTCAATCTGTGAGACACAAATGCAAAACTAACATAGAAATACAGAATATCCTCATATAAACTGTCAGTTCTTATCCCTTCTATACTGGTGGAACATGTTGTTTATCTGCTGCACTCACTACCTGGTGCCATCTTGGCAGGATACTCTCCTTCTGAACAAGAAATATTACCAATATATAGACACAAAGGGAAGACGAAAGCATCCCTACACTATGTAAGATTTTATCGCTACACTGTTCATTTCAAGTAGTTTTTATAGGTGGCCCTAATAGATGCTTCTTTTATTCACTTATATATATATATATTGTATATCATTACACATACTTTGACCAAATTTGGTATAATGGTAGAGGACTTACCTAGGGCAGGTTTTAGGCACTTAAAACTCTCACTTTTCAGTTTAAGTATCCCCATAAAATTTGGGAAATCCACTAAATACATCTCTCCCCCCTTAATTCTTGAAAATTACTCATCCTAGCATATTGAGGTTCCCATTTTATAGCGCCAAGAGAAACAAAAAATTCATCACTTTATTTATATATATCTGTCTATTATAGGTTTTAAGATGCATAATTTTCTCAAAAATAAATGGAAGTTTCTAAAAATTCACTGAAAACACATAACACAGCAGTGCACACANATATAAATATAAATAAGGTGGGGATCTTTATCAGACTATCAGTTCCTCATATGTAAAGCAGTTTATAAACTTTCTAGCAGCCCTGATTACAATGCCAGTGAGTTGGCTTCATGGCCACCATGCTTGTATGTGGCACCACACCTGAGCCCAGGCCTGAGTCCTCGCTTTTATGTGTTGGAGTGCCTGGGGCCAGACCCCCCAAGTGCTTCCCTCGTGGACCTGTGGAGCAACACAAAACTTGCTGTGCTGGACACGCAACCTGCCCTCAGGGACCGTCTTGCAGTCATGGCCTCACCTCAGGTACTTACTCTTGTTTTAAGTATTGCAGGAATATCACAAATGTGATAGTGTGTGACCAAGGGCTGTAAGAAACATACATTTTGCACAATATGAACATTTTATTTGATTGGGTTTCACTGGCATGCATGTAAGTGTGCACACATTTTTTCAATAGCAACTGAGAAGTGTATGCCATAAACATACAATTATTTTTGACACATAGGATTAAATAGGATTTCTTCTCCTATTCTTTATGCAGATGATACTAGTGTAATTATATGTAATCCAGATCCTCTAAATTTTCTTCACAATGTGGCTGAAGTTTTCAATAAATTAGATTCATGGTTCAATGCCAATTTATTATCTTTTAATTTTTCTAAAACCGAATTCATTAAGTTCAAAACAAAGAATATATACGAGCACGCTACTAAGATAGTATATGATGATATGGAAATTTCTAATTCATCCCATATAAAGTTTTTGGGAGTTAACATTGTAAACACATTATCTTGGAAAACTCATATTGACTTACTCATCCCAAAACTTAGCTCTGCATGTTATGCAATCAGAGCTATTAAACCATATGTAAATCAGGAAACCTTGTTGATGGTTTACTATGCTTATTTTCATTCACTTATTGACTATGGTGTCATTTTTTGGGGTAATTCTTCATATGCCATAAATATTTTTCGTTTACAAAAGAGGGTGGTTAGAATAATAACTGGTGCTAGTAATAGAAGCTCGTGTAGACAGATATTTACCACTTTAAAAATTCTTCCTCTATCATCCTTATACATTTATTCACTTTTATGCTTTGTGGTACTTAACATGGATCAATATCAATTTGTATCTGATGTACATAACAGAGACACTAGACAGGGTTTTAACCTTAATCTTTATCAATTTTCAACTCATTTATCATTATACCAGAGAGGCTCGTATTATATGGGCATTAAATTATTCAATAGTCTTCCATTAAACCTGAAACAATTATACAGAGATGTCAAACAATTTAAATTAAAGATAAAGGAATTTTTGTATAATCACTCATTTTATACCTTGGAAGAGTATTTTGTGTATTTTAATTGAATGGTAATTTTGACACTGATCATACTCATGAGTTTTAGTTGTATTATTTATTTATATTTGTACATTGACTTAGTACTTTTGTACTGTTTATTTATTTAATTATTTGTATTTTATTTATTATACTTTGGAAGAGAATTCTGAGTATCTTTAAGATGTAGTATCAATCTGATATGCTCATATTCATATAATTTGTACAAAGGTGTTAGCAGTTTTAAATTGAATCTGAAGAATTCTAGTCTTGTTACTCATTTTATGTATTGGAAGAGTATTTTGTGAATTTTAATAGGAAGAGTAAACTTAATGCTGGTTATTTTCTTGGGTTTTAGTTGTATTATTTTATTATATCTGTATGATTAGCGTTTTGTGCTGTATTTATTGTTGTTTCTTTTATATATTTGAAGTGTATTTTGAGTATTTTTGATAGGAAGGGTTGAATTCATACTCGTTATGTTTTTTATGATCTCAGTAGTATTATTTAACATATCTGTATATTGACTTGGTACCTTGTACTGTTTTTATTTATGTGTTTTGTTTGACATTTCCACATCCTCTGAATGTATTTATTTCTAGTATTGGATTTATGGAAATAAAGACTACTACTACTACTACTACTACTACTACTACTACTACTACTACAACACAACACATGAAGAAGTCTTGTAACTTTGTATGCAGATTTATTAACTGTTAAAACTTGAAAAAATTGTATCTTCTTGTATTGTATCTTAGCCATAATTTTCAATGAATTGGCAAATGAACTTCAGAAGCTTCCTAATACAATGCAATTTTCAAGTTAAATTTATGCTTATTTAGAAGACTTCAAGATTAACATCATATATTTTGGAGGCAGCCCAACATATCACAGAAATATATAATTTCCCTATTCTTGGTTAAAGAGTAAGCCAAGAATTCATCTGGAACAATTAGTCAGTTTGCCATTTGTTTCTGTCGGATTCTTGCTTTGCAACTCTACCATGGAGGCAAAGATGATATGTTCCTCTGAAATACTGGCTGCCTCTGAACTACACCATACTACATTCCAGAAGACCTTACTCTTCATATACTCTGCTGTGAGAATCTCAAATCCAATATGCTTAAATTAATTAATCATTTTAAAATATGTTACAAACAAGTAACTGTAAAGCTTTGTATTTTAACTATATGGATATTTATAGCTTCGAAGTCATCCATCTGGAATTCATTTGTAAATTTCTGTAGAAGATCAATAATTCCAAACTTGCAGCTACTCACAAAGAAATCTGTATCTCTGCTAAGTTTCACAGATATGTATAAGGAGTAAAGAAATCTCAAGGAGAATGGAACGTTCAAAATTTCTCTGTTATCTGATGAGAGTTTTTCATCTAGTCTTGTGTAAAATCATGTTTATTCATCATTCATGTTAATCTAACCTCTATTCCTTTTCATAGAAAAGAGATATTGAAAACCTGAATGAGGCCTCCAGAATAGATATGAAACAGACATGAATGGAATTAATGTTCATGGTGTGTATTAAGCACAGCCTGAGCATTTTCTTCAGTGATCACTCTATATTATTATTATTCTTGTTAGGTGACAGTATATTTTAACTTTGAAAACATTGTGGCTGCAGTGCTGATGTTTTGCCCAGTCTGTTAATTGTCTGATTTGCAATGCCATCAATATTGCCTTTCTGCTTCGTTTGTTAGTGTTATGCTTGTGACCAGTTTCATGTCCATTGTATTTTGGACTTGTGAAATGTGAAATATATGTATGTATTGAAAAGCATGCCCCAAATGGTGTCTTCAACAGAAGTCATTCCGTTTTTGAACTTTAAATAGACTCATTGTTTCCATTTCAAAAGCAAGTTTCAGTTATTCTTAGTTTGGAAGAGAATTTCATGAACACTAACAGTTCACAGATAATAACATGCTTGATCATTCTCATGATGTCACTTCAGAATGACTCATACAGCAGTTTCGAAATTAATGCCTAATTATTCAGCCTATTGAATTACATCACCATCTAACAGAGAAACTGTTTACTATTCATAACTTGAACAGTGTTACCTTGGAATCAATCTGGAAACATTTTCAGTACACCCATACAAAACAAGTACAACCCTGTATCTTTTCACAGGTGAAAACTATCAAAGTGTTGGTAGAAGGAGGTTATCATGCACAGGTGCGTCTTCATCTGCCACCAGGATTAAGGGAAGATGAAGAAATGACTTTCCCTCTCATATTGCATGTGTGAGTACTTTGTATGCGCATTATCTAAATACAATAATGAACTGAACTTCCATTCCATTCTGAAAATAGTTACATTAATTAAAATAAAATAATTCCATTCAAAAGAATTAATTAGGCACATTTGGAAAGCTAAAGAGCATACTAGTTCCCGCAGTCCCTCTACCTGTCTGTATGCATGGAACAATTCACAAACCACCAGACAGATTTTCTTTAAATTTGGTATTCGAGAATACTGCAAAATTTGTCAAGCTGTTTTAACTTTCATTTAGACTAGGAAATTTTAATGACCACACATGTATTTCTGTCCATATCTCAAATGTGTCTTGATAAGAGCTTATCAGAGAGAAGAATGTTTCAAACAAATCTGTAGGAAGAATGAAACATGCTTGATGTCCAATTGATTCTCCCATAAGTAATTTCCTAGATAATTAAACATATGAATTGCTGTGTGTTTATTTCTGAGCTTGTGTGTTGAACATTCAACCATGGCCTCTCAAACACAACTGCAATTAAGAAAAATGCAAAAAGATTTAATTTAGTTTAGACTGCACAGAAATAAGATTTATTTTACTATTTTAATGTAGTGCCCTATTACAATATGACTTTGAAACACAGAGTGTATATGTATTTAATTTTCTCTTAGTGTGTTTAATGACAGGGAACAGCGAAGCCTTAAAATCTGTTTTCCTTGTTCATTCAGTATAAGCCAATAATTATGATTTCTCAAAACTTTGAATGAGTATCATATAAAAGTGAATAACGGCATGTGACTTCAAAGTTTGTTTATTACAAATGACAAATTCCTCATAATCTTCATTACTTACATTCTAACTGATGCAAAACATGCTCCTTAAGCTTACATTGTGTACTTTCACTGCCCTGTTATTTTATAAATGACACGTAACTAACTGTAATTCATGTGAGCTGTGGTTCTTGCAGTGACATATATTAAGGTTAGGGTCTTCTGGGATGTGACACTATTTAATTTGGTAGACAGATACTAGTGTTGTGGAGGAATTTGCTGCCTTCATCTTCAAGGCAGAAGAGTGACTCACTCCTGGAGAAAGATAATTAGGAATACCTTCAAAAAGATAGGTTCTATTTTATAATAACTGCAACAGGCCATGTAAACCTAATAGTGGGAAGAATGATGAAGTTTCATGTAAATAATAAATAATAAATAAATAATAAATAAATATTTTGTTAAATAAACCATTGTTGTATTGGGACTGAGTGAAATGGATTTTGATATGTCATAACAGGGATTAATCTGTACATCATGCAGTGTTTTTCATTACATTCTGTATTCAAAGCTGACAAGCTGAAAGTTATGATCATCCCCCAGATCACATCAGTATTAATCTTCATATGAAATTTGAGGTTTTTACTGCAGTAAAGATTTTAATTGTAGTGTTCAGAGTTAAGAAAACAAGTAGTCTGGAATCTGCAATCTCAGTCTTCAGGATAAACATTTCCTATCCTGAACAGAGAGACAGCAGAATCTTTCAAAACACCTGGAACTTCCTGCCAGACTATGTAATATAAACCAGAAGACCACGATCAAAATACTGTCTATATGTTCCTGTATTAAAATATCACTGCCTGTACTGTGTAGGTGTGCAGCACCAGGATCACAGCTTGTCTCTGAGCAATGGTCTGTGGACTGGGGAACATATTTAGCCAGTAACCGCAACTTCATTGTAGCACAGATAGATGGCCGGGGCTCTGGTTTTCAAGGTGACCGTCTCCTGCATGAGATGCATTATCGTTTGGGCAGTGTTGAAATTGAAGATCAGATTGCTGTTACCAAGTAAGTTAAATGTTCATGACAACATTATAAATAATAAGTATATAAGTAGCACGTGTTAAAGAATGATACTTCGTTTTATACAACTTTAGGAATATGAAATGACGACAATAAATCAAATTAGTCACACAGAAATTAAGAACAGATTAAATTGAAGGAACTCTTGCTACCATTCACCCCATTATCTCTTTGTCTTCTTGTCTCCTGTATAGAAACATACAGATTAAAATAGACAAAATTATAATTTTACATATTGTTTTGTATGAGTGTGAAATTTGGACTCTCGCCCTAGGGGAATAACACAGATCGAGGGTTAAGTTTAAGCTTTCTTTATGATGGTGTGACTCATTTAAGGCTGTTCCCTTGGACATTGCCATGGTTTGAGAGTACCTGTACATGCAGATCTACCATAGCAGATTCTTTTCCCCCGATGATGAAAATAGAGCCAATTCCTGAAATTTTGTGATTCTGTAAAGCTGGGTCAATGCACAAAATCTAAAAGAAGGGTCTTGTTCATAAATTTAGGTTGTTTGAGAATGGGATACAAAGGAAATATTTGATTTATGAGAGAGCAAGTCCCAAAACTGAAAAGTAGAGACTACTTGGAAATTTAGACATGCATGCAAGGGTAATACTCATATTAAGATGGATCTCAAAGAACTGCTGTGTGAGTGTGTGTGGACTGAATTAATCTGGCTTATGACAGAGTTTACTGGGCATTGCTGAACCCAGTAATGTACCTTTTGTTTGCATATATGACAGACTTGGCTAGATGAGTGACTATCAGCTTCTCAAAAATGACTATCTCTTTCTATCTCTCACTAGTGGATTAGTTTGTTATAAAGAATAAAATATCATCATCATCAGTAATCTGTCAGGCGACAGGTCCACAGTCTCTTCCAAAACAGTTTCTCCACTTAATGCGATCTTCTGTTTTTGGAAAGAGACTATCCAGGAAAAGTGATAATGTGGTAGTTTTTCCATTTGCTTTCCACATCGCAGTACAACAGCCGTTCAAACCACTCTGGTCACGCCTGTTGCTATACGAACTTGAACCATCTCGAGCATCATTTGCTCTGTGCTTCAAGTCGCTGCTGATGACGCTGCTTCCGACATCAGTTTTTGGTGTCTCTCTTCGTCTGATGCCTACCCTTTGACCTGTCCAGCAAGGGAGGCCCTGCCAGTAGCTACGCTACCGCTGGTATAGCTCTCAGGGTCCTTGGCATACTCAAACTCCCTCACCACGATAAGGTGGAGACACCAAGGAGGGGGAATAAAATATATGGTGACATAATACAAGAAGGGTCCAGGTAACCATACCTACTACAGATATAATAGTTCATTTCAGTTTTACACTAAACTTAAAATTTTTTCTGGAGGACACATTTTGCTGTGTCTCTAAGTTATATCATATCTGTATTCTCTGTCCATACACACTCTCTGTATACTGAAATTCATTCCTTTGTTTTTCTCTGATTTTAGGTACTTGCGGGATCTCAAATATGTAGACAGGGATCGTATAGCAGTATGGGGGTGGAGCTATGGAGGATTTGCAACAGCCATGATCTTAGCACAGGATGAAAAAGTTTTTCACTGTGGCATCTCTGTTGCACCCATAACCAGCTGGACTCACTATGGTGAGTCATGGTTACTAATCTCCACTCCTTGATCAAGATGCAGATGATATCATATAAAGTCCATGAATCTAGATGGATGAATGTCTTATCAGTTTTCATGCATCAAGAAAGTACATAATTGTGTGTGCATGTGAATTTCAGGAGAAAGGGAGTGAGAAGTATCCAAACACAATTTTCAATCCCATGAACAAAGATAACTTCAGAAATAAAATGAAATCATCAAATCTAGCCTTAGGCACCAACTTACTTACTACCACTTGCTGTCTTCCCAGATTTTCCAGGTTAAGCAACAGTGACTGTCTTTCTAGGTCAGATGAGGGAATGTTTGACTTGTGAGATGTCAATGTTCCAAGAGACAACCACATAAAACTATAACAGGTGTATATTATCTACAAATGTGACTTGATATGCCCTGGGAGTGAGAATTGTTTGGTTGACCGAAGTAGTAGTCTGTTGGACTGTGGGAAGTTCCCATAGACTCTACCCACTGTTCTCCCTATTGATCTGCATGCAGACAAGGACACTAGGCTTTAAGAGCAACTATTTGTATATATACAACCAAGAATCATGTCATTCACCATATCAGTCCCTGCTCCATATAGCTGGAAATTCATTCCACACTGATTTTCCAAGAAGACTTCATTTATTTGGTTTCTGTGAGCGTTTTTGTCTTATTTAAATGTTTGGTTATATGTATGTTCTGGCCATAGTTTATCTCTTCACCTAGGTTCAGCTCCAAGACTGCTATCTAAGTATAAATGTGTTAATCATCCAAAAATCATGTAATTTAAAACTGCTTGACTACCAAGCATCCAACATAAACTGTTATTTTTTCATTTCATGCATCCTGTTGTGTTATAATATATCATTTCTTTATTAAAACTGTCACAACACAACAATATTAAGGTCAGTGCCTACTTTGGTTCTGCTACATGTTTCGGCTATTAATAGCCATCATCAGGCAAATACATGGCTAACGTTTATACACCACTGAACTGCAGTACTAATAAAATTGGATACAATAATATTAATTATATTAAAATATGTGGCTTAAAAATACAATAAATTAGATTATATAAAAACAAAAGTTATAATATAAAACAAGAATAAAATTCTTTGAGTGATGTTTTACATCATCGAGTCAGTCACTGATTTTTGTGGCTTTGTGTTGTTCCCATGGACAAATTGGAGTATTCTATATTTCGTATATATAGCATAATAAATTATTTTGGAGGCTCATGATGTAGCTGTAGTAATATTAATGTTAATTATTTAGTCCGTGCCTCATCTTACAAACAATTTGTTGTTTACATTCCCTACAGAATGGACAATACTTTGTAAGATACTACAATTTGTCTGTGGGAACACAACAAAATCACAAAAACCAATAAATGACTCGATAATGCAAAGCATCACTCGAAGAATATTCTTGTTTTATACTATAACTTTCGTTTTATATAATCTAATTTATTGTACTTTTACTCCAAGTATTTTAATATAATTAATATTATTGTATCCAATTTTATTAGTACTGCAGTTCAGTGGTGTATATATGTTAGCCATGTATTTGCCTGATGATGGTTATTAATAGCCGAAACATGTAGCAGAACCAAACTAGGCACTGACCTTAATATTGTTGTGTTGTAATGGTTTTAATAAAGAAATTATATATACTGTTATGCCTAGAAGGCACTCTTCTTTTGCTCTTGTTTTTGGAACATTTGTATTCAGATGACCTCGAACAGTAATTCATTCTCCTACAGCCCACACTTTTTTCAAACTGAGAGTTGAAGTAAATATTTAAACAAGGCAAAAGAAAATTATAAACAACATCAGGATATATGTAAAAGCATTTTGGCTACCTAGGTTGAGTGCAGAATATTATATAATATAAGATTTTTAGTAATGATTTTATGTATGTTTATCGTAGACTCAGTGTATACAGAGCGCTACATGGGGACACCTAATGTAACAGATAACTACCGAGGGTATGAAGAGGCAGATGTCACCAAACGTGCTGGAAATCTGCGCAATAAGCTATTTCTCTTAGTTCATGGAACAGCTGATCACACAGTACATTATCAGCAGAGCATGATGTTAGTTAGAGCACTCACTGATCAGGGAGTGCTCTTCAGACACCAGGTGGGAAAAAATGCCAATACTCCGCATGTTGTAAGTTAATGAATTATGGACACAAACACTGATCAGAAAAGACTGTAGATGCAAGTAACCCTGGAGAAAGGAAACAAAAGAACAACAAATGCCCTTTTTACAATTATTTGTGTCTGGGATTCTTGTATCTTTCTGTGCACTGCTCTTTCTTTCTTCTCCAGTAACTCTTAAAATTATATGTATTTGACTTTGAAGACTGCATCTGTTTTTCAGCATTTAGGTAAATTATGTAACAGGTTTCAAGTATGACACAATCTTGAATATGATTATTTATTTATTGTGAACAGAGGCAGTAGTACAATTAATATTTCAGAGTTTCAAAATGAGATTGTTTAATCTGCAAATTTGTTCTCAAGAAATAAGTGTCAATAAGAAATTAATAATACAGTTAAAATTAATTTATTTTTCTCCTAAATTTTATAAAGTACCTAATTCAACTCAAATATATTAACATCATCTTAATGAGCACATTTATTATTGAGGCACCATTAACATAATACAGTGAAATTCCCATTTAAATTTTTCCTTGGGGGTAAGATTTATATATCTTAAATCAAGAGAAATCTTGTATGAGAATTATATAAAATTCAAACTTGAAATGACATTCCATCGTTCACTTGAAATATTTTCTAAAATGTAACACAGGGTGGGAAAATATATTATATTTTAGTCTAATAACAACAGAAAATATTACATGATATATCTGATTGCATATCAAATGTTAATTAAATCAACATTTTTCTTTCTGTATATATGTTCTTGTTTTAACAGTAGATTTGATATATGTCTGTATATTATGTACAGCATTTACACAATTAAATGTAACTTACACAAAAATGACAAAATAAATAAAAGCTTTATAAAATGTATGTGTTAAGCAAGGCTGAAATTATATTTGGGACTACCCTAAGTATACAATAGGCTTTAACACTTTTATGCCATTTCTGCTCACTCGTCCTGCATGCATCTGCTCAAGGTCAACAAGGCGACATGAAAAATTCTAGGTTTCTTTGAGCAAACAAAATGGTTCATAAATTGTGTATTTATGTGAATGGGAGACAACTCCGAATCTGAGATGTCTCCCCACTCAGAAATATGCTTGCATATAAAAAGTAATTTTAAATGTAATTGACACAGCTGCTACAAACAAATATGTGATAGGGACTAATATCTGAAAATATGTTATACATTAAGTTTACCTTTTCTTAGACATTTTCTGCCTTCACCATTCCAAACACCATGACTTTTGCTGTAATATCTTTTTTTGGGGATATTACATTTTCTAATTTATAGCTTCAGTTGTTGTTTTGGCCAAACTCATCTCTTAAGGTGTTCAAAAACACTGACTGTATTTATAAGATTAAAACTTAAGACAATCCTTCATTATTCGACTCTGATAATAGGGAAAACACTAAATCTTCCTTTCAGTTAAATATGATACTGAAATCAAAGTACAGATTTAATGAATGTACTGCACTTTCATTTCAATTAATGTACAATTAATGTAAAACACTATAACAGGAAACATTACACCATAGAAAATTGAACATTATTTATTTACATGGGGTTTTGGTTTGAACCAAAAAAAATTAACACAAAATTTGGACTCTCTTAGATCAAGAAATCTTAAATCTGGACTCCACTGTAATGTTAAATATGAGACAGCTGTGTTGAATTATGAGTGCATTGAGTATAATTTTCTGCTATAGGCCTAATCAGTTCTTTCTGATCCTTTCCAGTTTGTCAACTTGGCAGAGCACCAGACTGATGTACATAAATCATGGCTTGTAAACATTATTACATTAAAATAGTTACTTTCATTTTAATTACCTCATGCCTGAAACACGTGACACTCTATTAATATCTTCATTAGCACAATTACAAGGATCGTACTGAAAGTCATGAGCAACAATTTTTTGTAAAGTAACATGCTTTATTATTGACAAACCAAATACATCACCTCAATCTACAGACCTTTCTTTATTTTTCCACATAATCGCCACTTCTTTGTACACATTTCTCCCAGCGTTCTGGGGGTTTGAAAATTCCCCTTCTGTAAAATTCCGTTCCAGTCATCCAAAGACACTGACACACTGCTTTCTGAATTGCCTCCCTTGTCTCAGAACGTTGTCCGTGCAACTGATCCTTCACAAATCTGAAAAGATGGTAGTCAGAGGGTGCCAGATTAGGGCTATAGGAGGGGTGTGGAAGAACTTCCTACCCCATCTTTGCAATTGCTTCCAATGTGAGGCAAGCGGCTTGGGGGCAAGCGTTGTCATGATGATGTTTCATCCCGGATGTTTATCATGCAATGCACGATGGAGCTTGTGCAACATCTGGACATAACGAGCAGCATTGATGGTTGGCCCAGGTTCCAGGAATTCAGCCAGAATAAACCCCTCTGCATCCCAGAAGACTGTGCCAATCACCTTCACAGCTGATGGCACTGTCTTTGCCTTCTTTTTTGATGGAGAATGCAAATGGTGCCATTCCATACTCTGCTGTTTCGTTTCAGGCTCGAAATGGTGAAACCAGCTTTTGTCACCTGTCACAATACAGAGCAAAAAATCATGGCCTTCTTGTCGGTATCTCTGCAGCAGTTCTGGGGTGATGGCTTTTCACTGACCTTTGTGGTCTTCGGTCAATAACTGCGGGACCCAACGAGCACAAACTTTCCTATAGCCCAAGCTTTCAATCATCTCCTGTACTGAACTGTGCCCTATTCCAAGTTTTCGGGCTATTGTGTCCACAGTCACATGCCTGTCATCTTGAATGATCTCATCCACTCTTTCCTTGATGCGTTCAGTTGAGACTGTTCGAGGACGACCGCTCTGAGGCTCATCTTCAATGCTGGTGTTCCCATATTTAAAATGTTTCATCCATCTTCAAATACTGCTCGCACATATGCACAAATTTCCATAAGAACCCTGAAGTCTCTGGTAAATTTCTGCAGCAGGAATTTCCTCTTTCACAAGAAATTCGATGACAGCACGCTGGCAAAACGACATATCATTGTCGGCCATTTTGTTAGGAGTGATACTGGTCACGTGATGCAAGTTATTGACGTCACAAGACACTCAAGGTTAATACAACAGCTGGTTCCACCTACCATCATACTCTCTTTCGTCTGCTGTTCCCAGGTTGCATGCAAAAAAAAGTTGCTCATGACTTTCGGTACGACCTACGTATTAATCATGCTATATTCAGTAAATGTTGTTTGAATACAAATATCAGTAGAAGAGCTATTACTGATTTTCAAATTAGGAGAGAAAAAGAGTGGTAGCATCTTATAATTTCTTGTAATGTCATAAAACAAAACATTAACTTCTCGTATCCAGATCTACTGAATTCGCACTTCACTGGCTTCAACACTATTTTGTAAAATCAAATGTATAGACACGCATTATCTACCAGTTTATAAGCTAAATATTCCAGGCTGACATTTTACTAAATGAATGGGTAACTCATATCAGCAGTATTTATTTTCAGACATATGCAGATGAAGGTCACAGCTTCTCTGGAGTTCAACATCATTTTTACAAGGCTATGGAATCGTTTTTGGATGACTGCTTTGGTCCACTTGATTTTGAAGAATGGGAAATTGGTACAAGTTTCTTCACATTCAAGCAATAGCGAGTAACTACACAGACCGGCACACATAAGTGGACACACATATTTCCTGTGGATCTTCATCATTTATCATGAAGAGAATAATGTTTACCCAAGGGAAGTGGCAGTATGCAAGGGATAACTGTAGAGAAATTTGCTTGACAAGACTAAGAATTGTCTGCCTCATACACATTCTGTGAAAAATTAGTATCATAGGAAGGAAAACAATCAGTGTTCAGTGTTACTGCTGAGGGTAAACCCACCAGTTGTGGTCTGTTGGACCATCCTTGTCCCTGTCAACTTCAGAATTTATTTTTGAGGTAGAGGCAAACATCTAGGTAAGTGGCAGATTACAGGATAGTGACTGACAGAGAAGCAGTGCAACCTAACATAGATATTCTTCACTTTCAGAAATTTAATCTGTATAAGAGGTGAGGCAGAGAGGCACATGGAAAAATCTGATCTCGATCCATCCAGTCTCAAACCTCAGACACATGTCCAGTGCCTTACTTCTAGGCAAGAATGTTCTCCAATTTTGAAAGTTAATTACTATTTCTTCTGCCAGCTGTTTGCACTACAATGAGCACCAAGCACACTGGTACAGTTGTAATGCTGTAGACTTGTATTTGTAAGGTTATCAGTTAAAATCTCAGCTGGGACATTGGCCATCCCATCTGAGAATTTTTTGTGGCTTTCCTCAGTCCCTCCAGGCAAATTTTAGGACATTACCCCAATTAGGCCATGACCTCTTCCTTCCAAATCCTTTCCAAACCAGCATTTATAAGTCATCCTACCTATACAATCTGAAATACCAAAAGTTTCATTAAAGATACCACACATGCACACACTATAATGAGCATTGTAAGGAAGTGATCAGAAAATGAAGTTTCATTTTTATATCAAAATTATGTGTAAGTCTGGACTCTACCCAATTTACAGTGATATTTATCTGCATAAACATGCACATGTTTTATATTACATCAGTGAAACAGTTAGTACTGCTCTAAAACGTGTTGGATTTTTTTGCAATATAAAATTCTTAATTTGATTTAGAGATAATTAAATTGTGTTTAGTCAGGCTTTGTTATAACATGGTATGAAAGTACACAAGTATGGTAGTTACACAGAAGAATAAATAGCGTTTATTCATGATTACTTGCTTGCATAACAAGCCTCTATCTCAAGTACAGCATCAGCATTTCATTGCAGTGATTATGAAAATTACCATCTCCTGGGATGTGACACCATGTAGTCTGATAGGTGTTCACTGATTTATCAGAGGAATGTGCTGTCTTCCTGCCATCTTGAAGATGAAGGCAGCATGTTCCCCCAAAATATCAGTAACATCTACCAGACCATTTGGCATCGCATATCGAAAGATAGGAATCTTCATCATCATTCCTGTTGTGAAAAACTTACCTCCCTGTCATCAACTGTGGCATTACTAATATTAATATTTACTTGTACACCAAGTCTGATATGTTGCCAGAGTGGTGTATTGTGAACAGTAAAATTCAGTGGTATATCACTTGTATTTCTGAAAACATATCAAATACTGAATTATTATGCTGTCACCTCTGTGTCTGAAGTTTAAACATAGAGAACTTCAGATTAATACAATCTAATAGCAGAACTATGATCTGAGACGATTCTTAATATATAAGAGAAATTCTGATGGCCTGATCACTTGCTGATCTAAAGTTCTTGTGTGTGAGAATCTGTTGTCTCTGAGGTAAATGATTCTCTGTCACAGGAATGCAAGACATAAACAGTTTTCTCTCATTTTATAATTGGACACTACACTAACAGTATTTTGAAACAGTGCACATAGAATGTTTGTTATATGTATGTCATGATATATTTTGCATTAAACTGTGAAATGATGACAGTTTTTTGAATAATTAAAAAAATTAGGAGTGGAATTCATAACACTGATTGTTTTCCAAGCTCCAGACTTTAACAGTCTCTTCAGACAGGAAAAGTGAGCATCTGTGGATACAACTGAGAACATTATAACAAGAATGCAGATTGATGTTATGTTTGTGAAAGATACAAGAACCAAATTTCCTCCATTTTATAACACCAGAATTTCCCTTGCAAATTTATTCAAAAAGCTTCTTAGAGATTTTCAAAAAAAAAAAAGATGGAGGTTGTTTATCAGTAGAATTATGGTGTTTATGAATATGAATATGAATGGGACTGGAATTTTAGGATAGCTGCTGTCTAAACAGTAGTTCACATAGTGACATTGCAGATTATAGTACTTTGCTAAAAGTATCAGAAATACTAGAAGTAAATGTTGTGCAAGACTGAGATATGTTATTTCCAAGAATATTAAGAGGTTAAGATTATGACAACCGTGATAGCTAAAAATGTCAGGACTGAAAATGTTTATTGGTGAACTCATGTTACATATGTCTGTTGTATGCCTCTTCTCTGGTTTTTATTTTAGTTGAAAGTTTACCAACATCCATAAATCTTTAATGGATTTCAGTGTTACTGTTCAGAGCACCACACAACTGTAATGGTATTTGTTCCTCTTTTTTAAATACATTTCAAAGAAATTGTTTAGGCTTTATAATATACTTTCTTTTACTCTGGAGGGCATACTCAAATTTATACACATAAATTATATGCAGGACTTTCAGATTAACAGCATAAAAGTTACAGAATAATTTATTTCACATTCTGTCTTTGTTCTGCTTTTTGCGATGTTATATTGAAATACTGCACACATTTTATTGGCACCCAACATGCCACGAGTGATTCAGACCTTAACAGTCTGAATGTCCAAAAATTTAAAAGGCAAACCAATAACTTTTTTTTTTCATATAATTAAACAGTTACAAAATTCAAAATCAAGCTGTAGATTAGAACTTCATCCTCTTCAAACCTGTGTACCAACACTATAGTTGGCATTTAACATATGTTTAACTTTCTTCTTCTGTTTTACTGTGGACCAGTATAGATCTTCACCACCTCAAAGATGCCCCTGTGTTGGTTCTTATCCAGCGCAATTTCCTTTCTACCATGGATTCAAAAAACCAGCAGATTTCCAGTGCTGCCTAGCCACTTTGTACTTGCTCTCTCTATTTTTTTAATGCCCTTTGGTTATGCAAAGATTAATTTCCTACTGGGATAAGTCTCATTTTTTCTGCAGTAAGCATTCCAGCCACCTGTCTTCCAGCTTTCACAGTTAATTATATCTGGCTAATCATAGAACTGATATAATCCAAAATACACTGTTTACCCAGAACTATACAATTGACATAATTTATGGTTAGTTTTGGGACACAATTTCAGCAGAAAAATTTTACGAAATGCGCCATTATTTCTCCATTATGCTGTGAATAGCTAGTACACTTAAATGGACTTTAAACCTTTCTTTCCTCTCCTTCCATTAGTACAAGTTAGCTCCACATTTCATAGCAGATTGCAGCCAAAATCTATTTCGAGTTTTTCATTCTCTTCTTCCTCAGTCTCCAACAAAAAATTAAACTCTTAAGATATGAAACTTTTATAGCAACTGAACACACTGAAATGTTCTTGAGCAATCATTCACACCAAACTGGAACAAATTTCTAGTATTTTGGAAACTGTCTCTCCCTCCATCATTGGAGACTATAACTGCTTCCTTTCCCATTCTTCTGGAACCAATTTTCACATGCCAAATGATACTTTTGATGCAAGGCTTATGAAACCACTAATGATGTTACATCATTATTGTCTCCATGAGGCTCACAAATATAATGTCACCATTAAACTTAGTGGGTTATTTCAGTATGAAACATATCCCACACACTTTCAGGAAATCAGTATTAAACATGAGAGATTTGAGATTTTCATGGCAGTGAGTGCAAAAATTACTGTCTTCTGGTATGCGATATTATGTGGACTGGTAGATAGTTACCCGTATTTTGTAGGAATTTGCTGTCTTCATGTTCAGGATAGAAGATGGAGGTAGCACAGTTCTCTGAAATATCAGTAGAGGACTACTGGACTACGTTGTATCACAACCCAGAAGACAGTAATCTATGTATTAAACTTCAAAGATGACAATGAATGTCTGTTAGTATTACCATAGCAATGGTTCTCATGTGATGAAAGCTAAACCAATCAGCATCAGTTGGTCTTTGCTGTTGGCAGTGTACATGTCTGTTTGCAGTTCCATGAGTTTATATAAAGAAAGTGTATCAGGAGGCTTTGCCATTACTCAGATGGTTAGTTACCCAGCTTTCCAACATGACAGTCTGAGTTTTATCTCAGGTTAGGTTATGTGGGATTTATGGTGGACAAAGTGCACTGGGGTGGGTTTGTTCCATCTAATTCAGTTTCTCATGCTAATTCTCATTGCACCAGATGCTCCACATTCAGTAATAATTTTGTCATTGATGATATGTAGTCTGGATACAATACCAACAGAATCATTAAATAACCAACTTTTAAAAAAGGTCTCTGGTAATCATTTCATTTTACTGACATATTAGTGTGTCATAAGTACAAGACAAAAACATCAGCTATTGCAGAGGTGAGAAAGAAACTTAGGTTTGGGATGTTAAGTAAGAAGTACATGATAAATCAGGGCAAAGAGTTACTAAGTCGTAAGGGCTCACATACATTTGAAAATTGATCAGTACAGTGAGTTTCCTCAAATATGTAACTATCTATCTACCAAAATATATGGCATCACATAGCAGAAGATAAGAATCTTAAAGAGAGCCATATTCACTTGTACATGAGGTTCCCATACACTTATCAAGATGGCAGTTTCCATTAATATGTTATTTTCTCATTGAACTCTTTTAAAAATGCCTTGTAGGTAGAATACTATATTACAAATTAGTGGATTTATCATATTATTTATTATGAACTAGTATATTTTAAAGGTATAATAACTATAGAGAGAACACATTTTCCTTAAAATGATGGACAATGAAAGTAATAAAAGGACAAAAACCTTAGTACCCTAAATGACAGCAGAATTATTATGATTCTTTTGAAATATATTTTAGCTCATATAATTTTGGGAGGTTTCCAAATGTGCTTGTAACACACACACTCTTAACTCATCTACTTCAACCCTTCAATCAAAAATAACCCTGCCAGTAGTCATGTCACAGTTCACATTGCTGTCAACTTTACCAGAGCACAGTGCCTAATATTTATAGCCAAGAAGATCAAGTTCTTTAGACTGAGTTGAGAATAAACTGGGCCTAACAACAATGAATAATGTAACCCAACCAGTTTAAAACTGTTTAATGAGGAACTTGTCAGAAATATTAAGAAGTGAGTTATTTATTGAGCATTACTTTAATTTTATGATATTTGAATAGTATGTGCTGAAGAAAAATACTTAAGTTATTATTTCAGTTACAAAGCTGAAATATCTGCATGGGGATAGTTTGCTAATTTAATATTTTGCAGTTGTCATAACTGCATCATAATACCTATGCACCCTGAAGCTGACAGCAAATTAACTTGTTGGTTTTCTTGCTGTTACCTCTGAACCAAGCTGAAAATCACTTTGTGTATCATCGTATAGTTTCATCATATGCATACACACGCACAGGCACGTATATACATATCTATACACACATAACATAAACATATTCCTTGTTTATCAAGTTCATAATTATCAATAGTGGAATATTTTCCTTTTCAGGAATCCAGCTTTCCCTATCATTTCCTATGCAACTGCTTTTAATATTACTGTGATTATATTATAAGCAAAATGTTGTAGTTTTATATTATATAATCAGACAGACTCCAGGAGCTTCTTTTATTATGGAGATATTTTTATACAGAAGGTGTACTAAAGTTTCATACTTTTTGCTTTAAGCCTCAGGCACATACACTAGTGCATAGAACACATTATTTTTACTAACTGTAATGTGGCAACAGTACTACATGCCTAATATCTATTTCCTTGTCAGTACTGTATTTCTTTAGCGTCTTGGCTGTTGTCTGAGGTAGGTACCACTGTTGTTAATGCCACTGGACTGTTACCAGGTATGCAATTGTATATTTGGTTCCTTGGTGTACTGATTAGGCCACAGGCCTGATTATGTAAGCAATTTAATATTAAACATTTTGGCAATTTAATTTTATTTATACAAATTGTAACAAGAATAATTTTCACACTATAACAGTTGACAAATTCTATTTGGGTGAGCTAAAATGAAGTATGAGATTCTTGTGCTTACACTAGTGACATATTATTAGTAGACACAAAGAGTAACTTCACTTATATCCTATTTTTTTAGGGAACATATTAAGAATGATGAAGAAATAGTGAGAATACTTCAAGAAGAATCAGATAGTGACACCTAGAGAGTGATAAGCCCCAAAGAGAAACAGAAATTATTACCAAAAGCATCATGGAATAAATATGAGCAGAATAGCCTTACCGCTTCAGGAGACAATTATATGACAGCAGTGCATAATTAGAGTATTTAGTTAACATGGCTGGTAGAATGTGCAGTGCATATTCCATTGCTCACATCACACATTGTTAGCCAATGGCAGTGCTCTTTTCACTAATGTACATAGCAGGAATCAATGTGGATATTCATTACTACTCAATTGCAAAAAATTCCACACAGCAGTGAAGAGCTTATTTTAAGAATTAATCTTTGGTGTCAATGACACCATATTTTATTCAATGGGTCAAAAATCACTAGAAGTTGAAGTGAAAAAATTCCTTTCAAAGTACTGATAACCCACTGAAGGTGTAGCTATATGTGAAGAACTGGTGAGAAAAGGAAGGAAATCATGAAAGTGGAATATGTAAACTCCACTGTAGAATGCATTTCATTTAATCAGTTCCCATGCAGAATTTGAAATAAATGAAAAATGAACAATGAACAATGAAAAACATGTGTGAATAACATACAGTGATGATGAAAGAGATTGTAGCTCCTGAAGCTCATATTTACACATTCATTGAACCACTGAAGAGTTCCATTTTCAGTTATTTTTATTTTAAATTTTATATGAACCATGTTGTTAATTAGTCATAAAATAATTATAATGTTCACATATAATAAGAAAACAGTTTTAATAAAAAATAAATGAATAGTGTATCCATATTCATGGGTTATTCTTTTATTGTTGTGTTTAATAAAGATGTTTAGCCCTATCCATAATATGCTACACCTAAGGATATATGAAATTACTTCATATGATGTACAAGGATTAATAATTTTCATTGAAAATTTACAGGCTTTTAAATTTGCCTTCTTGAGTTACATAAAATATATCACACCAAAACTTCTGTGGCATCTATTAGTTTTATCCCATATCTTCAGTTAAATCTTAATAGTTTCACCTTTGTCCAATTATGTGTTCTACCTAACCAAAATAATTTTGAAATCCATAAAGCATAAAGCATGTCAAGCTACTATATAAATCACAAAAGCTCCAATATTATCTAACCAATACTGAATGCCCTTCCTATCATAAAGTAATGTTCATGTTTCCATTGAATGAGATTCATTCCAAAATATATATAAATAATACCCTGCTAACACTATTTTGCAATTTTATCATTATTTTAAATAATAATTTAAAAAGTTAATGCATTATGAATAAATGGAGGCCTAACTTGATTCTGTATGATGTTGCTTTGCGTAAATGTATTCCTGCCTTACATGACATTTTCCCAGAAACAGATATATGTAAGTATTATTGACTTCATGTATCAGTCTGAAATGTTACATTCCAGTCAACTTCAGGCACTGAAAAACTGGTATGGTACAATTTTCAACACATAAATTAATGATAGAGGCATGCATGCAGTTTTAGTAAATTATGATAAGTGTGATAACAGTTGAGAAAAACTGTTTTAAAAGATGAAAATAATGACTTGAAATAATTTTAATAACCGAAATTAAGCTGTGAGGGATGAACAGTTCTTATTACCTTCACATTGTATTCTATTATGTGCTTTATATTAAGCTATGCAATGTCCATATTTGTACTGAGCAATAAAAAATATTTATAATCTTTGTATACCCAACCTGAAACATCTCTGAGTACATGCCATACCTCGAGCAAACAACCATGTGGAAGAAATTCCTGTGTGTTCAATGAGATCACTAGCATGGCAAATTTGGTTCCAGTTTTATCTACAAAGTAGAATCCATTAAGATTTTAATGACCTGTGTCACTCTCTGATAATGATAAACCCTCAAAGATGTTTCAGATAGAGAATATTTACATTAAAAATAGAACTACCCATTTTATATTTTCCTGCTGTTAAAAAAGGGTGTACGGTTTTTCACTTTGCATATTGTGATCAGTTGCACAATTTCATACTGTGTAAACAGATGCAAAAAAACTGAGATACTTCAATGCTGTAGTGTAAAATAATGTAAAATCATATCTGAAAACCTTTAATAACAAATGTTACTTTCAGAGCAATAGAAAATATACCTGTGCTAGACACAGTTTCTGTCTCTACAGAATTTTAAACTCTCTTCAACACTTGCCAGGCTTAGAGTCTGGAGACACAAAGGTTAAGAAAACACTAACTGTAGAATATACAGATTACACTATTCATGATTTTAAAAATTTATTTATTTATTACATATTAATTATATTTTAAAATAAGTTGAATGTATAAGGGGTGGGCCTTCTTGGCCCTTGCACCGCCACCACAGTGATCTATTGTACTTAAACGTTGAATATTGATGCAGTTGTTAAGCAAATTCCCCCTAATGTAAGTTTCACACATTTTGGAACTTTTGGTCATGCATAAATTCATTCCTTGAAATGTAGTTTAAATTACATTATTTCTAATACCAAGATAAATTACTTGTTTAATTTTAAGAATACTATGACATAGCATTTGTGTTCTATTATTTAATAAAAGTAATCATTTTTCTTTCATTAGACCTCGCTTGGTACAGTTTGTTTTAATTTGTTGTTTAATAATGCTCTTATTATAAAAATTGTATAGCCTTAATATTAGGATGATAAATGAATATGGAGCAATTAGTGGAATAGGAATTGAGGAATTGGCAGGGGAAACCAAAGTACTTAGAGGAAACAAGCCACAGTGACACTTTGTCCACCACAAATCCCAAAGGACCTGTCTTGGGATCAAACCCAGGCAGCAAAATTAGGACTAACACCCTGAGCTTTGGCATGGTCATTCTGTTCCTCCATGTAGATCAACAAGTAACTGAAAGTGTACTCATGATTGAGACATGATAATTTAATTAGTAATGGTGATGTTTGTGGCACTGGCAGTGGTGGTGGTGGTGGTGGTGGTGGTGATAAATTGTTATTACACTCACGAAAATGTGTTTTCTGTGGATTGAGATCATCAAGACACTGTAAAGACATGTTAATAACAAAAATACATTATGATTATAGATACCATGAAGATGTAACATCAAAGGATTTTCCAACAAATATTGGTTGGTTGGTTGGTTTCCAATGGCTGCATTTGGGATCATTTAACCCATTTTGTGTCTTGCTTCCCAGCAGAGAGCACTCAAGTTCTTGCTTTGTTGCATCTTTAAGAAGTTTGCACTTTTCTTTTGGGAAGCTTTGCCAGGTTTGTCGCTCATTTTGCACTACACAGGGGACACGTATGTCACGGACACGAGCAACTTTGTCCCCCTTCCAACAAATATATCTCCTCATATTTACACATTCAGTAACTATGCACAAAATTCATTTTGCCATCTTATTTCTGTTTAGATATCTCAGAAATAATTTAAATATGGGACCAGAATTGTGAAGTCTAATATTTAACTATATATAACCAACTTCCCTCCCCCAGCACCTCTGAAATTCCTGTACGTATTCATCATGTTTTATAAGCAATTAAGTTTAAGAGTAAGAGGTTTGATATTCATGTGCCGATATTGGGTATCATTACACACAGTGCATTTATATTTGAATCATCAGTAGCAATGGGTTTAAATATTCTACAATCATACAGGAAATATTACATATAAAAATGATTGCTCAGTACATATTAGTGTCTCAAAAATCGTTTATCTAGCTAGTGCAGTTACTTAAATTATATTTATACATGGTAGTGTAGTTGGTTAAGGCACTATGCTACAAGATGGAAGGTCGCAGAATCGAATCCTGATGAGGTCATTGGATTTTTTCAATGTACCTGCTCCTTCCAGCTGCACTATGGCCCTGGGGTTGACTCAGCCTCTAACAGAAATGCGTACCAGGAATATTCTTGGGGGTAAAGGGCAGCTGGCACGTAAGGCTGACAACCTTACTGCCATCTATGAGCCAGTTGTCTAGAAAATGTGGGAACCTCAACATCTCATAACCCTATGGGCTTCCATGGCCTGTTACAGGGATACCTTTACCTTTTTATATTTTCCTAATAAAGTGGCCAGATGACACATTTAGCTCTTTGTGAGTGTTTAAGATCCTGCAGTGATGAAATGTAATTTGCTCTGCATGACTGAGTTTAATATAGACGTCCATTTTGAAATAATATTATAAATAAGAAATAACCTATTTTTCATTACACGTGTGACATGTCATAATCTCAGTAACATTTTACATTTTACTAATTACTCTTCATCCACAAAAACATATGCCTGTGTTCAAGAATTTGTGGCTTTTGAACTTGATTACATATGTTTATTGCAGTTATAAATGTGTAATCTCAACGCACTGTTCAGATTCTTATCAGCTTCCTGTCTTCTTCAGCTAAACAATTAATATACGGACTTCAACAAACTATTTATGAAGCAGGTAAATAAACATAGAAAAAATATGAAAAATACAGCTTGTATCTCATTAATTCCCCAGTGGTTTAGTCCATGGTGATCAGATTCTTTTCTTCCCTAGCTGGAGCCTTAGCTAATAGCAACTGACTTGGCTACTGTTATACCTGAGGACAGATCATATGAATAAACACTTTTTAACACAAGAATGGTTTCAGTGCATGGTAAGAACATTACAAGGAACAATTATGCACACAGGATTGAAATGATTTCATCATTTAAACACTAAATTAACAAATTTTTTCACATTTTCACTGTGTTTCTTCTCATATAAATGCTAATCTGATTGACTGCTACATACAATAGTGCATGATGTAGATCATTAACTGTCACATAAATTGATCAATTGCTGATTATACTGAAAATTATAAATGATAACATCTTTCTGTATTTTTATATTAGAATGCTAAGGTATCAATATCAGATAGTATGAGAATTTAAATTTTCATGGCAATGAGAATGAAGACTCCTGCCTTCTGGGATTTGACTGTGCAGTCTGGCAGATATTTATTGATATTTCAGAGGAATATCAGTAAGTATCAGACTACATGGCATTGCATTCCACATGACTGTAATCTTCATCATCAGGTAATGCTCAAATATACTGGTCATTCTTATTATGTGCTGTAAATACTTTATTAGTACTGTATGAATTAAATTAAGAAATTGAAGGCAGTAATATAACAGAGCCCAAGTTTATATCTGTAATCTTGGAATGACAAGCCATCCTGTGTAAATAAGTTTAACGTAAATAAACCAGTTATTTACACTGTTAACACTGGATGGCTTGTCATTCCAAGATTAATACAAGTGTAGTGGCAAAGATGACGCATGTTAAAATAATTATATTTGTAAATTTACTGCAATTCAAACGATGAATAATGTCAGACATTGTGACAGTTCACCATAAATTGATAGAAAATTCCATGCTACAGCACCTGTAATGCATAACAAGACTGATTATTTTCTTGATTGTGTGCTTTCCCGATATTTTATAATGTATCCCAACATGCAGAACAAATGGAGCCAGAACAGCACATTTGATAAAATGACTATGTGAAGCGTGACTTGGGTTCAATTCCCAACAGAAGCGAGATTTTTCTTTTTAGCACCATACCCAGATTGGTTCCTATCCAATTGGTACCAAGGGCTCTTTTTCTGGGGATGAAGTAGCATATGCATGAAGCTGACCATTCACTTCCATCTACTGCTGTAAAGAATATGTGAAGCTATAAAATCACGTCCATATGTCTTTGAATTGAATTGAATTTATTTACATTCTATAAATCCTAAGCAGGTTAGTACCTTTGGATACAGAACATGTCAAAAGGTTACATACATAAGTACAGGCAATTTTAGCTTAAAAATTAATATAACTTAATTTTACATCATTCTCTATTTACATTGAAGTATTCATCTAAAGAGTAGAAGGAATGAGCATGTAGATAATTCTTTAACTCTGATTTAAACTTTTTAGTATCATTGCCCAAGTTTTTAATACTTTGTGGCAGATTGTTGAACACTTTTATGCCAGTAAAGTAGACTCCTTTTTGATATACAGATAAAGTTGATGAGGGTAGGTGTGGTGCTTAATTAAGCACAGGGATGCATGTTCATAGTATCGTGCTTAACTGAACAGACAGACAACATTACTTTTTAACCTTCATGAATAAGAAATGTGGATCTAACCATCGTGGCACGTATCATGCAATGCAATACTGTGACACTACAAAAAATATCAATCCTCATAAATAGCAATTGGTGTTTTCCTATGTTTCCTTGTCTATTTATTTATGTTTTAATTTCAAGTATCTCACTTTAAAAGGCAAAGTATGTGAATTTGGGAAATTTTTAAATGTTCGAGTGTGTAAAACTATCTGTAAAGTCAGACCCGTGAGGGTAGCTATATGGTCTTCAATTGTGTCAACAATTTAAGCTCCATATCTATATGGAATGTGTTCATTTTCTTTCTGTGATGATTTTACGGATAAGTTATACCTTCTTCCACATTTCTACATTCTTTTACACTAAAGAGTTAAACTTATTGTGTTTGCTTGAATTTCTTTGCAGATTTTTTTTACAGATAATTAAATTCACATCAACTGTTAAAATTCAGGATTCTTTTTATTATAATATCAAGTTTATCAAATTATGATTTGAAAGAAGGTATATAGAATATGAATCATGGATAGAAACATAATATTGTTACAAATGTGAAGGTTTTGAGAAATGTAAAATTTATTGCAACTTCATGTAGGCCTTCTTTACATCACAAAACACACACCAATTTCTTTCATGGTCTTAAAGAAAGGAAAATAGAGTTCAGAATACTGATCTTCAGCTAGCATATGTATCTGTATCCAGTTCATGTAAATTTGGTCACCAATTGGGACTAACCAGAAAATTTATGCATAAAAATTAAGAATGAATTGTCATCAAGAGAAAACTTGTATACAAAATTATAACTGTATTTTCAATGAACATACATTTATAACTATTTTATTACAAATTATAAAAGAACATGTAATTTAGCTATATGTATGAAGAAGAACATCAGAGAATTTCAGGACAGTGGTATGGAGTTCAGGCAGAAATGGCTAAGAGAGGATGAGCATAATGGCTGTTAGATTATAATGTGTAAGTAGCCCTGGAGGCAGCCTGAAATGAAAATAACAAGTGACAAATTATTTGTGCGAGTGTGTGTTTGTGTGTTTTTATGGTCTTTGGTGATAGATCATTATTTTGTTAAATGTCAATAATTTCATATGTCACTGTGTAACCACATCTATATTTTCATGATGGTTGTATTTGTTCGTAAGCGCTCATTTTATTCATACTTAGTAACAGTGTACCTCTAATAATAATTGGAATTTACAGACTACAAAACTATCGAAAGCACATTCTTATTAAGCTAGCAGTACATTAAAATGAATTATTTGATTGACTGCATGTAGTTTTTAATGAATGGCTGCTTGCAGGCAACCAGCAGTAGAAGTGGCAATTTTCAGATTATAACAATTTAGATGCACTCTTTTATATGTTTACTCTGTTATTACCACTAACTTCCAAAACTTTCTGTTTAACTCTTTTGGAAACCATAAGACTTGCAGAGAAAGTTTACTGCACAAAAAATATATGTTTAATTTTTCTCTACATCTTTCGTTCAAAATATTTTTTGCTAGAATAAAAATTTAGCAATTTATGCATGAGACATCCCCCAAAACTCATGTAAGTCTTCCTATAAAATGTCTGTTATTGCTGTATGTTTTGACAAATTTGAATTAAACCCACCAATACCAAATTTCACAAAACTCCACTAAGTAGTCAACTTGTTGTGTGAAGGTAGGCATGGAGATGCTAATTGGCTCACCTCTCTAATATTGTTGAAATTTTGCTAAAAAAATGATGAATTAAGAACATGATATGAGGCATAATCCAGGGTTGGTTAGAATCCAAATGCAATGAGAAATTACAACTGCCACCCCTTTCAGTTAACACATCTAAACTTTGTCACAATAACACAAAATTCCAAGATACTGTAATGGAAACCATTGTTCGTGACATTATTGAATATAATGTTTAGATTTCTGTATTCAATGGCCCTGATTGAACAGAGAACACCATAAATTATTTTCATTAAAGAAACATCCAAAAAGTAATGGGACTGTAGAGAATATAGCTGCAGGCAGCCAGTTGTGTGCTTGTGCTGTCAACCAGCCCTGAAGAAATTGGAAAAAGTGGATACCTTTTGCAGCATATTGACACTTAAATATGCTAAGAGGATCAACTAAATAAAATAAAATATAGTAAAATAATAACATCATTTTATGTAGTAATGGTTGTAGCAACATGATCAATCATGTTTTAATACAGTACATATTCCTATACATGCAGACCTATAAATTAAGGTCTGAGGAAGCTTCGTTCAGTTACCCAGAATAAGTGACTTTAATAATATTCTTTTGTGTTTGGAAGAATTTTTGAATTGTTAAAAATATAAATTCTGAAATGTATGAACAGAGGATCAGTTCTGGGGGTATTGGATCCCTTCTGCTTAATTGTCTCAAAAAGCCATAAAACCAATGGAGAAAGTACATGTTACAATGTTTCATTTTTTCTAAAACTGTTTTCTGAAACATTTTTCCTTCTGATGAATATTTAATGAGTTCTGCTCATTGTACAATCAGTAAAGCATGTAGGTACTCACATAAAATGCCGTTACTATTTTCCTGTTTTACAAGAAAGAGAATGTGTCCACAGATTACTTTAGTACTACCCCACAATATCAGCTTTCATTCATGTAAGTTTAGGTTCTCTGGTTGGTACATGTGGACAGACATGTCGAAGCTAATAGGAACATTTCTGCAACTTTTTCATTCCAGATGTTCCTACATTAGTAACATAGTCAAACTTCCATGAAGCTTGAAAAGAAATGTCAGTGGAGTGGTAGCAATACTTGCTTCAGACATATATTGGAAAATATGTCTTGTTTTCTATATTGCTCCAATATAACACAGTTAACTACATGAAGGCTTTCATATTACACTTTTAATTAAGTATTTCACTCCAATAACATTAGCACTTTGTGCTATCCTACTGCTCTGTGATGCATTTCCATAAGATGGTAATGATTTCAGGACAGTTTTATTTTGTTTAGAATTATGACCTTAGTTTTTAAATAAAATATTATTTAAAAACCTTCAAGTCTTCTTATAAGCCACACAGTACTGAATTGCAACAGGATGTTCATAAATGTCCATAATTTGTCTTAAAATTAGCTTAAACACTACCAAAGATTTGGTAAAATATATTGGACTCCAAAATTTTGCAGTTTTTTAAACCATATTATATAATATAAAAACATATTTCTTTAATTATAGTTTTGTCATACGACTAGACTTAGTATAACTACAAAACAAATTTACATAACCAAAATCTAGCCAGTATTTTGTCTCCTTGTCTGCAAGCTGCCAAGCAATATTTGGTGTCCAGGTAGAGAATATGGATCTATTTGTATGGTATTTTGTTGACCATAGAGACTCACCACATTTTAAAAGTGAAAAAATATATTACAGGAATATGAAATATCATGTTAATGGTTTTGCACTCTTATCCATTTTTATCTATTCATCATTTAAGAAGCAGACTATTTTTTTTTCTGAAGACATTCAAAACAAGTACAGGTCTGTTTGGAATTGTTTTCTATGGTTGTTAGTGTTTCACTGTGGGATTTAAATATGATACATATGCTGTGTTTATGATATGACGAGATTATAACTATTGTCATTGAATGTTGAAGCTTCTAGTGGTATTATAAGGAATAACATAATGCACTCTCTTATGTGTTTGTTACTGAAGAAATAAATGAGTGTAATAATGAAAGTGTAAAACTGCACGCCACTCACTGGAGTGCACAGTGTTAAAAGAAAATGGGGAAAAAACATGTATTTGTTATGCAATTTTTATGGGGTAAACTGTTATTTTGTAATAAAATAAGAAAGTTGATTTAATTTAATCTAATTTGTTTTTTCCAACATATATTTACTTTTTATAGCATTGCATCCTGTCTGTGTTTTCCTACAAGTTATGCAATAAACTGCCACACAGCCTTATATTAAGAAAACTTTTCTGTATTTTATTTCTTATTACTCAACAGACTTAATTTTATAAAGATGTGATCTTAAAAAGACAATATTTATACAATATAGTCGAATTTTTCAATGTATGAAGTTATGCTCTTAATATTTAGTTCAAATTCTTTTATACAACTTGTCACTGCACTCTCTTCTTATATTAACCCTTCATTTTCCTAAAGAGCACTCCAGGTTAAATTATAATTTTAAGTTGTACATTAGTTTGTTTTGGGGGAATCTGATATTACCGTGTTCACAAGAGCACTCCACTGGTCCCTATCCTGTGCCACATCAATCCAATCCATCCCATCCTGTCTCTCTAAGATCCATTTTAATATTGTTCACCCACATATGTCTTGGTCTTCCCAGTGGTCTCTTTCCTTCTGGCTTTCCCACCAATATCCTGTATGTATTCTTCTCCCCCTCATTCGTGCTACATGCCCTGCCCAACTCATCCTCCTTGATTTGATCATTCTAGTTATACTTGGAGAATGGTACAAGTTATGAAACTTCTTCTTATGCAATTTTCTCCAACCTCCCATCACTTCATTTCTCTTTGGTCCAAATATTCTTCTCAACACCCTCAGTCTATGTTCCTCCCTTAATGTCAGAGACCAAGTTTCATGCTCATACAGAACCAGACAAAATTACAGTTTTGTATATTCTAATTTTTATGTTTTTGGGCAGCAGATGAGAAGCCAAACGGTTCTGGACCGAATGGTAGCAAGCATTACCTGAGTTCAGACTCCTCTTATTTTCATCCTGAATCAGTTTTTGATTTTTTATCGTCCTACCCAAATATCTGAATTGTGCCACATTTTCGAAACATCTGCTAACTATCTCCATGTCACGACTTTGCCCTGCATTTTTGTGATGAGAGAGCAACATATACTTAGTTTTCTCTGTGTTTACTTCTTGACCAACCTCCTTACTAGTGTCAATTAAAGTTTGTGTGTTTTTCTTTATGGTATCTATATTATCACCCAGTAGATTCACAGCATCAGTATACCAACAGCTGATGTGTCACGTAGTGAGTAATAAGAAATAATAATAAAAAGGTTCTGTAATATGTTTGTATTACACTTTATTTTATCACTTATACAAGCAACTTCATCAAGATTACTAGTCATCAAATTCATATCTTGTTTTAAATTTCAGTGATATTAAAATGACAGATGTTTATGGTAATGAAGAAAAATGCAGTCCTTCAAGAAATTACCCTGTATATTGCTTCATACATGCTCCATATACCACTTTCACTGTTTCTTTTATTTAGCAGGGTGATCAGAAGTCCAACGGCCAGACCTTGGAGATTCTTCAGAATATAATTTGGAGCAGAAATTGTAAACAAACAGTTGTCTGATTCACCACTCTTTCAAAGTTAACACATTTTCTAATTTCATGGGTTACTTCATTTCTGTCTGTTCATGTGGTGGAGCCTTCATAATGTCACAAGAGGGAGCAAATATTCCATTGCTTATGGCTCACAGTACTTGCTACAGTAAAGTAGTGGTAACCAGTAAAACATGATGGTACCATTTGCTGCTGCAGAGTAAGCCAATATACATTTTGTGTATAACTTTTGTGTTGGAAATTCTAGAGCTTCATCAAAGGAACATCAGTGTCAGTATCCAGATTGCAGACCAAACAAGAGATGTGTATGCAACTGTAGATCACAAAGTCATGGCAGCAGACACAGTGTACAAAATGAAGAGGAAGTGGTAGATGTCACACATGCTGATCCACTGACCAGCCCACCACAGCCTACATGAACTGGAACTAGAGAATCTTCATATTACTTGATGCTCTTACTTCAACAAAGATTTGGCATCAATGTTTTGGTGAGAATCATGGACAGTTACCCAACAGGATCACACATGGTAGCTGTTGGTGGAATTCAGTATGCAGATTTCCTTGAAAGAACAATTTTCGTTTTATTGAAGGATGTACCCCTTAATGTTAATAAGAGCATTTCATTTCAGTACAACAGCACTCCTATCAAATTTTGATGCAAAGTGCATAATTGGTTAATAAACCATTCTCTGGACACGTGAATTGGCTGTGGGGGTTCAGACTTCTGGCCACCATGTTTTGTGACATTACAAAGGTTCCACTATAAGAATGTGCAAGGAGTTCTGGGAAGACCTAATCACCTACTTTCCTTTCATAAAATAGGTTTTCTTACAAGTTGGTAAAACTTTATTATAAATGCATAAATAAATAAAACAATAATATAACCCTCATTTTTGTAGAACCTGAATATATTAAAATATGTGAAGTGGTAAAATTGTTTCCAGAGCCCAATCATTGAGAACATGATGCACCATGGGAAAGTGTGGATGGTTGTAGGACAGGAGAGGCTGCATATGAGAGGCTGCAGTGTTGGTGTAACTGATGAGAGGGTTTTTAAGTGCGCCATTGAGATGGGCTCACGTTGCACTGAAATCATACCAAGTTTCATGATGATCAGTTCGGGCATTCAGGTGATATTAAGCTCCAATGATGCATGTAGGAAGAAACTCACCAGCCTACATTTTATTATTTTTTTTTTCGCAATGTTTCCGGTTCCAATCTCGCCCGGGACACCGACTGCCCTTACTGAGATTTTTTGTGAAATTTATTAGTCCTTCCAGGCACAGGCCAATATTTATTTGATTTTTATTAGCATTCATCGATCCATTCAGGTACATGACCACTGCATATAGACATTGTCAGCAGAATACATTGATATTTACATAAGATTGTCTTACATAAAATAAATAACAATTAAAATATAAAAAACTAATGCATGCAAAGAAAAATACAATGTTATATATTATGTCGATTAGACCTGGACCGCTTCCTTCTTCAATCCGTAATTCAACATTCCATCAGCATTCTACCACGCCAATCTGCCTAACCTGATGTTATTGTTTGCTTTATTCGCCCTGTAGATCAATTACATTGACATACATACATTACATTCTGTAGAGCCAAAGTAAGTCTGAATGACTGTAGGATGTGGAAAAAAGTCATATTTCATTTCATTTCATTTCA
>NW_019731981.1:338208-347262 GCF_002891405.2 Cryptotermes secundus | reverse complement strand
CAATCCATATGATAACAAGGATTTAAAGTATGCATGGTATAGAGTGCGAACAGTCTCGATCCCTAGCACTCTGCTGACTATTCGTAGGGCAAAACATATTTTACATAACTTGTTTGCTAGCTTTTGAGTATGTGTAGACCACTCTAAATTCTTGTCTAGCCATATTCCCCAAAATTTTGTGTATTCCACATTATTGATTTCTTTGCCATAAAATTTTATTGACGGGTATTCTAGGTACATCTTCTGAGTGTGCTGGAAGGATATTGCTACCGTTTTCTCTATATTAATAATTAACTTATTCTTTCGAACCACTCTGAGTGTATTTATTGTTTCACTTATTTCCTTTTGGACAACATCGACCATATTCCCTGATATAAAAAGACTGGTATCGTTGACAAAGAACGTTGGTTTTCCCTGCTGAATACCTGCTTCTAAATCATTGATATATAGCAGAAACAAAACTGGTCCAAGAACAGAACCTTGCGGGACTCCATGACTTACGGGTCTTTGTTGTTGGTTACAAATACAAAAGCCATAAATGCAGTACAACTGAGACACAAAAAAAAATACATCCACACATATAAGTCAATACTGTCAACTTATGCTATGTACATAACCTTTTAAAAGGATGAGTCATTATTAGACATTTTAAGACATATCACTCGTATTATACAATTACTGAAATACATCAATAATTATAAATACAACACTGAGGCTACTGACACCGTCGCAAAATAGTTCACAGCAAGAAAATCCATGGACACCACATAACCCTCTAATTACTGTTCAGACTGCTACGCTTGCCCCCTCCAGTGTCGTACTTCCATATATTCCACTTCACTCGTCAGCTCATTCTCCTCATTTTAATTCATGCGTGCAACCACGGATTCGTACACCACGTGTGGGTTCTCGTGGTAGATACTATCAATGGGATATTGAATTGAATTGAATTGAATTTATTTACATTCCGTTACCTCATCGGTCTCATCTCAGAGCAGGCCATTGCTGCCAACGCTGTCAACGGTACTCTGAGCTCTGAAACGTGAAATGTGAGAGATCTGATTACATCGCAATGATAGCAGTTAAGGAAGCAATTTTCGTTATGCTTATAAGTCTTATATTGTGAGGTGTAAACAAGGAATTCTGGAAGGGTTTAATTTATATGGCATTCGTTTGTTAAATAAGTTTAGTGTCAAGAACATACTGGTAATTCTTGTAGGGTACAGAAATGTCTAGCTTGGTGAAGAGTATTACTCATTATGTTGTAAATACACGGTCCCTAAGGAATGTTGCACGGTTTGAAAGTGTGTTTGTTAGACGTCAGGTGTTTCAAAAAATTGATCAAAACGTTAAATATTTAAAGACAGTAGCAGCTGATACAAAGCTTATCGAAGAAGCTAGTACTACAACTGAAGAAGATGACGAAGTTACGGCCAGAAAGGAAGAAGAAATTCAAAGGAAAAGAAATAAATCCCGATTGAATCCTCAGCATAGAAACCTACTGCATGAAAAAGTGCCTTATTCTGAACCCATGGACTGGTTTCATGAAACCGTGAAATATAAGCGTAAGATGTATGGTCGCTATGGGCAGTCAAGTGGAGTTCTTCCAGGTATAATGTGGCCCACTAGAGAGGAACTAGAAGAAATGAAAGAGTATGAGAGCGTGGCATATCCGTATACTATTCAAGAACTAATGACGAGAGCGGAGACTAAAAAAAAGGAAGAACAGGAAGCATTAAAGGCGAGGTAGGTTTTAATGTAAGGAGTAGGAAAAATGCACATACATACATACATACATACATAGCTACATGGTTTCACAGATCCTTTCTCCGGATACCGGACTGGATATTGAACTCGTCACAGCCAAACTGACATTGCAATGTGCAACCTGGTCTAGACAATAAAAAATTCAACAATTGTAACATTGATAGGTACAACAGAATAAAATCAATCATCTTACAATTCTTGCTAGAACATAGTCTTAGAAAACAGACTGTAACAGTGCATAAAATTACCTACTTGCCATATATTCACCTACCGAGTAAAATGCTTTTGAAGCCAGAAAATCCTTTAGTCTTTGTTTAAAAATATTAATATTGTCTTTCAAGATATATATGTTTTGTGGCAGGTTGTTAAATATTCTAATAGATGTAAAATGCACACCCTTCTGAATGGAAGATAATCTCACAGAAGAAACATGTAGCCTATTGTGCCATCTGGTACTTATTTGATGTATGTTATCGTTTGTTTGGTACATATTATAATTTTTAATTACAAACAATATCATAGTATATATATATAAGCAGGGGACTGTAAGTATACCCAATTTCTTAAAGCCTTCCCTACATGAATCTCTAGGACCCAGCCTTAACAAAACTCTTATTGCTCTTTTTTGGGCCACAAATATGCTTTTCATTGATGAAGATGAGCCCCAGAAAATAATTCCGTAATTGAGTTGAGCCTGAACATGGGAAAAATAGACGATACGTAAAACTTGTCCATTCACAATGGGTTGTAATTTTCTAAGCATGTAAATTGCAATGCATAATTTTTTTATTAAACTAATCGAATATTGTTTCCAATTAAGATGAGAGTCAAGGCACATACCCAAGAACTTAACATTCTCATCAATATTAAGATTTTGATCATTATATTCTATATGTAGTGGATAGTCTAAAGCCTTAGGAATGGCACGTTCTTGGTTTGCTGTTATGGTACAGGTGTTATGTTATTCATGGTAAGACTATAAGACATCTTTTCTATAGTGATCACTTGTGTTAGGTGGCCTGACAGGATTTGCATTAGTAATTGTAAATAAAACCCAAATTAAGTGACTGTTGCAGAGGCTAGTTAGGTTGCTGCACTTTATATTAAATGTAACAATTGTAAATATAACCTTAATTCTGCACCATACTGTAGAGCTATGCCCTGAAGAGGTTTAAGGTTCCTTAATATGGAGCCAGGTAACATCCAGCAAGGAAAATGATGCAGGTGCATGAAAGAGTTTGTGAGTTTCCTAATATGGACCCAGGTTACAACCCGCAGTGAAAGACTGAAGAAGTGGTTCCATCCATTCCTCTCTTTCCTCACCCTTTCCCATCGCTCAAATCACTTCCTCTTGAAGCTATATTTACCTGACACTCCTACTACCAAACATGAGCTGCTGATGTACCAACAATTTTTCTATGGAAGTAAATGACATTCATTTATTCACCAAGATTGTGTCATGAACAGTTGATGGAATACAAACAGTTTATGAATTTGTTAATTTGTTTGTATTGTTTTTGTATCAGATCAGTCTGTATGGGGAGGTTATTTGGTTATGTGTCCCAGATCATTCAACCAGTCCAGTGTAAGAGATGCAGACCCCTCCCATGAACTCGTTATACGCATGTTCATACCAGTGTCACGTATTGGGTGTATGACGCGACAAATAGATTCACGTAGGCCTCAAATTAAGCAGAACCTTTATTGTTCGTCCGCTTACACAATCACGAGTACAACTACTATTCACTGTGGCACCTCAGCTGTCTTCTGCGGCGGATGTTCCTAGACTGAAGACTTCTCGTCGAAGCTGGACTTTTATAACCTTGGCCGCTGCTAGGTAACGAACCCTCTGTTATAGCGGTGGAGACGTTGCATTGTTGGTTCCGCGTTCCCTACGCAATGACCCATTGTTATTGCGTTGTCTCTGTGGGAACGCTACGCGTATTTGTCGTAGCCGTGGAGATTCGATGTTCTCGGTACAACGGCTCACTGTTGGGATTACAGTGCCGCTATTGTTACTTCATATGTAACGGTCCATTCTAGTGTTTCCATAGAAGTTACTCCTCTGGTTTGCCGACACGTTACACCAGCATAACAGGTGACAAGCCCACGGACAAACAAGATGCACCCAGATCACAGCAGAAACCAGAAATGCTGCCTGCTGTTATGTACACATCCCTTGCACTCCATAAAATGTTCACATTTGTGTGCTGCAATTCTTCCTTTGGAAGCATGGAAAACTTGAAACTTCATTCTCCAAGCAAGGTGTCAAATAGATTTTGATGGAAATGTTGATGCCTAGCATCAGTTTCATCCAGTTTCTCACCATTGGGCGTCCAACATTTTAATTTTTCTTTTTCCAATAACAACCATGTTTGCTAAATTTATATACTGTAGTATGAATAGTCTTTTTTGTTTGGAACTGAAACATCTCAAAATTTATGCCAAATTCTTATCACTTTTCGGCTGGGTACATATTGACTCTTACAGGTCATTTTCATACAAGAAACAGGATTGATAGAATGTTTAATTTTCCAGTGGGTACTGGGGGGCTCTCTTCCTGGGGTAAAGCAGCCTGGGCCTGAAGCTGACCACTCATCTCCAACTAGTGCCAAGGTCCAGAGAATCTATTCATCCACTCCTCCATATGTCTTCATGGCGTAGTGCTTAAATAGTTAAGGACAGGGACAACTTTAACTTTACCGTACAGAATTTGAAATTGTCTTAAATGACTGCAGTGAACTTACAACCGAGACATGTACCTTCAGGTGTTACTTGCATCATTTAGAATTTGTGGTGTAATTTGCTCATGAGATTTTGTTTGGGATTTTTGTTTTTCCCAAAAAAGAACATTATCACTAGAGCTGTAATTGTTAAATGGTCGCAGCATTTAGTTTAGTATGAAAAATAACTTCCCAGTCATTTATAAATCTGCCATGTTGTAAAGATAATGTGATGTATTTTTTCAGGGAAGAAGATATCATGAAGAAATTTGCTAAGCTGGAACAATGGAAGCATGAAGTTAAGGTTAATGCTGCCAAAAAATTGGCAGAGGTAGAAGCTGCCAAGGTAGGCATAAGAATAAGATATTTTCCTAAATATATAATGCACTTGGAAGTAGGGGGCACGCGGTAGTGTAGTTGGTTGAGGCACTATGCTACAAGCCAAAAGGTTGCGGGATTGAATCCCGATGAGGTGGACTTTCTTCAATTTACCTAATTCTTCCGGCAGCACGATGGCTCTGGGGTCGGCTCAATCTCTAACAGAAATGAGTACCAGGAATATTCTTGAGGGTAAAGAATGGTCGGTGCGTAAGGCAGACAACCTCACCACCATCTGTGAGCTGATTGTCTAGAAAATGTGGGATCCTCGATGTCTCACGTCCCCTATGGGCCTTCATGGCCTGCTACAAGGGATAGCTTTGCTTTACTTAACTTTTGCTTGGAAGTAGTCTCAACTAACTTACTCCATGAAATTTAGAACTTCTTGAGAATCCACCACTCACTCATCTAATCAAGAATGTCCCAAGAGTTTATGGACCCAGAAAGTTCGTTACTATGTTCACAGGAGCCCACCACTGGTCTCTATACTGAGCCAGATGACTCCAGTCCACATTACACCATCTTATTTCTCTAAGATTAATTTTAATATTGTCCTCCCTCCTACATGTAGGTTTTCTTAGTGCCCTTTTTGCTTGTGGCAGTCCCAGTGAAACACTATATGCATTCCTCTTCAACCCCATGTATGCTACATGCTCTGCATATCTAATCGTCATTGACCTGATCATTCTAATTATATTTGGCAAAGAGTACAAGTTATGAAGCTCATCATTGTGCATTTTTTGTGAAGTAAGGTGTTTTTTAGAAAGGTTTAGACCAGTATGAAGTGAAGTTAAAGCCTTTCAACAATCTTTATCATAAACCCCAGTACCAGAAATTATCAGAATCATGCCAGGAATGAGAGAAAGCACAGATCCACCATTATGAATTTATTTTATGCATTTTGTACAGAGAACATATGAAAAGAAGTTAGTAATCATTATCTAACCTCATTAAAATCTTCTAAACTAAGTAAATATTAAGTATTGACTATAGCTTGCAAATATTTTCTTTTCTTTGCAGGCGAAGAAAGCTAGGTTGGTGGAGGAAGTGCGTCGTCACTTCGGGTTCAAAATTGATCCTCGGGATGATCGCTTTAAGGAACTGTTAGAAGAGAAAGAAAAAGAAGAACGTAAAAAGGCCAAAGATGCTAAGAAGAAAGCCAGACAACAGCTGGTAATGACCAGGTTGAAGGAACAGATGCAGCTAACTCAGGAGGAGAACAGAATAGTGTCTGATAATGTAGAACAGAAACCATAATGTGCTGCATCTGTTTGTATAGTTTCTTCTGTAACCAGATATGAAATTTGTACATTTTAGTGGTAATTTACACAAAAGGCCATTTTTTTCTGTAGTGACTGAAATTCAGTATGCATTACAATTTATCCTGTATGCATTTTTTATTTACGGTAATTTTGTTATAAAATTGAAATTGAAATCTAATGAACAACAGAAGAAACAAGATGAAGAATTTGTCTGAATTTCTATATTTTTCTCATTGCACAGGAGAATGAACCTGTACTTCACTTAGCCAGTGGTTATGTTTACATTATACATATAAATAAGAAGTTCTGGGAAGAACTAATAGCCTACTTTCCTTTCACTGTAATTTGAGTATCTGACATGACAAGTAGAAAGAAAATTTTAAGTATGTGTGCTAATTGAATTCAATAAAGCAATACAGTTTGGACACTTCAGTGTTGGTATTACCGATGGGACTAACTTACGAAGTGCATCATTGAGGTGGCCTCAGATGGCATGATATACATACCAGTTTTCATGAAGATTGGTTGTAGCTTTCATTTAATGTTAAGGGTATTACCTCAACAGTTTGAGAGGCTGTATAGTATCGGTGTTACTGATGAGAGGGATTTGTTATGTATGCCATTGAGATGGCCTCAGGTGGCATGATATATACCGTATTTACGCATGTATAGGCTGCGTGCGTGTATAGGCCGCAGCACAATTTTGAGACTGAAATTATAGAAAATATAATTTTCTTGGAATATTATTTCAGGAGTAGAACACCCCGTATTACTAATTATGAATATAATTTTTTTTAAATGAAGTGTGATTTCGAATATTTCGAGTATAAGCCGCACCCCAGTTTTCCTCTTGAATTTTTGGCAAAAAATGTGCGGCCTATACATGCGTAAATACGGTACATACCAAGCTTCATGAAGGTTGTTACAGGCGGTCAAGCAGTGTTCAGGTTTTGCCTCCAAAATTTGAGAAGCTTCAGTGTTGGTATTACTGATCAAAGGAATTCATGAAGTACACCATTGAGAGGAGCTTGCTCAGATAGTGTGATATACATACAAAGTTTCATGAAGATTGGTACAGAGGTTCAAGCAATATTAAGGTTCTCCTCAGCAATTTGAATGGCTGTAATGTTTGTATTACTGATGGAGGGGATATGTGTGAGTGTGCCATTGAGATTGACCCAGGTGGCATGGTGGCATTATATTCACAGAACGTTTCATGAAGACTGGTATAGGCGTTGAAGCAATATTAAGATTTTGCCTTAGCAATTTGAAAGGCTGTAATGTTGGTATTACTGATGGTGGGGATGTGTGAATTATGCTGTTGCAATGGGCTCAGGTGTCATTATACTACATGTATCAAGTAATATTTAAGTAATGTCATGGTTATTACTGCAACAGTTTGAGGGGCTGTAATGTTGGTATTACTGATCAAGGGGACTTATGAAGTACACCATTGAAATGTGTTCATATGGCATGGTATACATACCAAGTTTCATATAAATTGGTACAGGCATTCGCGCAATAGAAAGATTTTGCTTCAAGAATTTGAGAGGTTATAATGTTGGTATTACTGATGGGAGGGATGTATGAATTACTTTGATGAGATGGGCTAAGGTGTCATGATATACATACCAAGTTTCATAAAGATTGTTTTAGGGATTCAAAAGTCGTTATGGGAGGATAGACGTGTAGACACACAGGCAGCAAGGTGATCTCATAAGCGTAACTAACTTTAAGGAGCTCGGCCCATTTTGAGAAACTGCCAGTTGTGCAGCTACTCAAGAACTTCCCAACATTTTATGGAACCCGAAGGGTCATTACTGTGTTCACAGGAGCCCTCCACTGTCTCCCATCTTGAGTGAGATCGGTCCAGTTCGTTCCACCCCATCCTCTCTCTCTAAGATCCATTTTAATATTATTCATCCACCTGCATCTTGGTCTTAACAGTGGTCTAGTTCATTCTAGCTTTCCCACCAATATCCTATGTGCATTCCTCTCAGCCCCATTCATGCTACATGCCTTTCCATTTCATCCTCCTTGACATAATCATTCTAATTATACTTAGTGAAGAGTACAAGTTATGAAACTCCTCATTATGCATTTTTCTCAGACACCCTTGGTCCATGTTCGTCCCTTAATGTCAGATACCAAGTTTTGCACCCATCCAGAACCACAGGCAAAATTATAGTTTTATATATTTTAATTTTTATATTTCTAGATGCCAGACAAAAAGGCAAAAGGTTCTGAACTGAGTCGTTGCAAGTATTACCCATAATCTTCTCATATTTTGCTCATGAACAAAATTTTCATTTGGCACTGTTCTTAAATATCTTAATTTGCCACATTTTCAAAGGATATATTATCTATCGTTTTGTTATGATTTTGTCCTGCATTCTGGTGGCGAGACATCAACATATATCTTCATTGGTTGCATCCTGTTGTGTGTTTCAGAGATATATAGGAGTTATGTTTGAGGCACTAAGCTACAAGCTGGAAGGTCGCGGGATCTAATCCCAGTGAGGTCATTGGATTTTTTCAGTTTACCTAATCCTTCCAGCCGCACTATGGCCCTGAGGTTGACTCAGCCTCTTAACAGAAATGAGTACCAGGGATATTCTTGGAGGTAAAGGGTAGCCGGCATGTAGGGCAGGCAGCCTTACTGCCATCTATGAGCCAATTGTCTAGATAATATGGGAACCTCAACATCTTACAACCCTATGGGCCTCCAAGGCCTGTTACAGGAATACCTTTACTTTTTTTTATATAGGAATTATGTTTATCATCAACACAACAAACGCTCAGTTTAAGGATTCTGATGATGGTGTATAACACACAAAGATATTGGGTTTTTGGACTTTATCCATCGTCCTGGTTTTAAGATAACTAAGAAAAACACGACGTTTTGGAAACAGATCCAGTTTCCA
>NW_019731981.1:335465-338182 GCF_002891405.2 Cryptotermes secundus | reverse complement strand
AAAACGTCGTGTTTTTCTTAGTTATCTTAAAACCACGACATTCCGGAAACAGATCCAGTTTCCAGAATGTCGTGTTTTTCTTAGTTATCTTAAAACCTGGACTATGGATAAAGTCCAAAAACAGATCCGGTTTCCGAAACGTCGTGTTTTTCTTAGTTATTTTAAAACCAGGACGATGGATAAAGTCCGAAAACCCAATATCTCTGTGCTCAATTTTAATTTAGATCTTTATTGCTGCTACATGTTTCGGTCATATAAGATCATCATCAGGCAGTTATACACAGGAATACGTATAGTTATTGAGGTAGCGATATGGATCACTATCAGTGCAATGCATCGCATTATATACAAACATAAAACTTTTCCTCAAGATGGCATTATGATTAAAATAGCAAATACGTGAATAAGATAAATATAAATATAAACAACATTACTGTTCCTTGATATCTTTGATCTTTCCAAATTCTTTAAAGGTTTAATAATAATAATATCCTGTTTGTAGTGAAAGTGAAGTAGATATTCATAAGGTACCCAATGTCATATGCAATGTTTGCATGAAGCTCAATGATTTCAAGAAAATCACTAGTTATGGTGATAATGCCTATGAAGTCTGAATCATTTAAAGCATTTTCTTGCTTCCTGCCATTACCCTGACACTTAGTTCTTCAATTTAAAACACATTTTATCTTCATGTTCATGGTTTTCCTCAGTACCTATAGATAAATGCCAGGATAGCACCTCAAATTACACTACAATTTCTTCCTTCTGTATCCCTTCCTGTTCATTAGCCATCCCACCATTCAGTGTTATGTAATCTGAGCTGCTAGCAGCATTGTTAAGTAAACCATAATTAAACTAAAATAATTTTTGCTGCAACTTATAAGGAATGAAGATGACTAGAAAACTAAACAGACACTGGAGCACTAAGATCCTAGGGTGCCAGAGAAAAAGATGGAGCAAATGACTCTATCACTAGGTGTTTTAATTTGATTTTATTTCACTCGTTGCTTCCTATTATGAAGGTATGATTTAACCACAGTCCATCAATACTTCAAATTACCACAACGAAGTGGTTTTCATTGTTTTATATAAACCACTGGCCAGAAATACCTTGAATTCCATAAAAACTTAGTTGTGAGAGAAAGTTGTTAATATACATGTAATCTGGGGTCTGGGTATGTGGTAACATGGTTGAGGCACAATGCAACAGGACAAAATGTCGTGAGTTTGATTCCCGAAGAGGTCATTGGATTTTTTTCAATTGGTCTAAATCTCCCAACTGCACTATGGCCCTGGAGTTGACTCAGCTTCTAACAGAAATAAGTACCACAAAACTTCCTGCAGTTAAAGGGCGCCGGCGCATAAGGCTGTCAACCTCACTGCTAACTGTGAACTGATTGTATAGAAAATGTGTGGGCCTCCACGGCCTGTTACGGAATTAGCTTTACCCGGCTTCACCTTTATATGCTCTTGTAGCTCGTGTGGTCTGGAGTCTGTAAGCTGGTAAAAGTTTGTAAACTTTCCGCCGAATCATCTGTAAACTTCGACCACAGTACATGGCGCCATATGCCAAAAGGTGGTTGTAATTATTACCATGACAGGACCCCAATTTTAGAAAGCACTGATAACAAATTTATGAAAATTCCGCGTGAGGAAATACGCGCGCAACGCTTGTGGTCCTGGTAAATTCCAGTACAAGAGCGTGCATGGAAAGGTTTAGAAATAAGCGCTTTCTTTTTGGGGGGGGGGCTTGCGCGTGGTGAAAAGGGAGTTTTTAAAATATCGGGTATGATTTATTTTCTGTGTATATCGTTTCCTTAACATGTTGCACTTCGAATGCATTTTATTGAAAGCATTCAGCATTTTCGTTTCTACGAACCTATTGGTAACACTGATTACGAAAACGATTATCGTTGTAGGAAGATGTGACCGATGTGGTTGATGTTGCATAATATCGTGAATTGGTTAATCGTCTGATTTGTCTGTAATGGACTGACGGTGAACTACGGCATAAATTAAGGTTAGTACATGAAAGTGTATGGAGTAAGATCGTATAAGGACGTTACTGCATGGTTAAGCTATAAAACAGCGGTTCTAGGTTATGTAGTCGAAAAGCAAGAAGCACCTACCGGCTCATACAATCCGGGTGCAAGGGAGAAGGGAGGGACATGAGAGACACGTGCTCCCCCTCCTCCTCGGCCTATTTAATAGAATGAAGTATACCAAGTATTAATACTAAATATAAGATTCATGCAAATAAATTTCATCAGTCGTGAAAACAAAGTTAGCTCTGAAATAATTTTCACGCTCTCACATTTTACAAGTTACAGGTCTTTTGTATAAACGTATTTTGAAATAATTTGCGCACACTGTGTTCTTTTAACACTTTCCGGACCGGCGATTTAAATATTTAAATCACCCTGGGGACCGGCATTTATATGTTCATAAATATGTTATATTTATATGTTCATTCCATCAAATTCTCCACAAGTGGGAGTATCTAGCCGGTTCTAGATTGTAATCAGCAGTGGAATTGTAACTATTGTAATTTTAATCTGCTTATGTATCGGATTGTTAATGTTCAGAATTGGCTTGACTTGTCATGTATCATGTACAGTGATCTGCAGTGACGAGGTGGATCAATCAATCAATCAATATTATATTGTCATATTATTATCTCTGTATTGCTATATTATTATTATTATCATGTATTATTA
>NW_019731981.1:311462-335345 GCF_002891405.2 Cryptotermes secundus | reverse complement strand
ATATCCCCCCCCCGAGAATCACACAGGGGTGTCCACATGAGGCCTGCGTGGGGTGGGAGTTCATGGGCTAGGTCGCTCTAAGTCAGTCTGGCTCTGGTTCTGCCGCCACCATCTGGTCTGTAGCCCAAGCCTTTGCCACATTCACCAGAAATGCTTTGTATTTCAATTTAGAATCAGAGTTTAGATTTTTGTAAACCAAAAATGAATTGGAAATGGCACAATTTATAAGCCACAAGGCAACTTTCACTTTTATTATCTGTGGCCACAATTCTTTGTTGACCCCTGTCACTTCCACTGTCTGAGTCACTAATCACTACTTCTCCACAAGGCAGTCAGTTAGCTCATCGGAAAACAAGTCAGAGAGATCGCTTGCCTTCAAGTGATTTTGTCCTTGAAACATATTCCCCTCTACTAACTTCCTGCTTGGTACATAAACAGCTGGAAGGGGCAAGGTTTATTTTCTTTTTGAGTAGGGACCCTAGCCAGCCAGGTCAAGTTACTGAATACCTAGCATACATTCCGAAGATGTATTAAGCAGTATTCATTGCAGTTGCGTGGTGCCAGAGCAAGGTATAGTGTGTTCCAACATAACGTGTCCCAAAGTCATAATACTATGCCACCGGTCCGCCATGTTTAAAAGCAAAAATCCTTTTAAAGGGTGCGCGGTCCGCAAAGTGTTAAGTGTTTGTATTGTCACCGGTTAGTGACAAGACACGGGGTTTGGACTGATAATTGGATTTTTTCGAAACCTTAAAACTTGTTTAACTGCATGTTCTTGACATGTCCAATTGTATTCACTTCGATTATGGACGAAAATAAAGTTGAAAGTTGAAATAACAGTCCTGCTGATTCACATACTCAACAGAATCATTACAACTACAGTGCAGGGCTGTTTGTTCCCTAGTTGTTGCTACATAGTGGCTGCTAGCAGTACAGCTTAAGACCGCCAGCTGCTTACCCTGACCTCTGATTCATGACTGACTGTAAACTCTCAGGCATAACTGACTGACTGCTAAATTGCTGCTTGTCCTTGCCAGAACAGTGATTCTTGGCTGCAGACCCCATGGAACTCATGACCATATTTTACTGTCTGACAGCTGTAAGAGCCTTCAGACTCCATCAGTGTCTCTTCTTGCTGCCTTGCTGATGCTTGTCCATTTGTTTCTTGTTATATAGTCTTGGCACAGGCTGCATTCATATTCATTCATAGAACACACTGCTCCAAATAGTTCCCTTATTGTGTGTATTTCTGTGTTAACATGAAAATGTGTTTACTGCGGCTAGCAATGGCCTCATTTATTGATTGAATTATTACAACTCTCAGCTTCATGTCACAGTATACAAGAACAGTGTTTTAACAACTTAACACTTTAACTGAAATGTTACTGTTTTATCTTTAATTAGTAGCACTGGTCTGACAGACCATTTAAAAATAAAGTCAAATGGTTTAATTTCTAAAAAAAATCTGATTATTCTGATAGGCATTGAAATAAAAAATGAGGCTGAAACACATTTCTATTTACTGAAGTGCTGGGGTAAATATAGCAGTCTGGATACCTCAGTCAGTATAGAAACTGGATACGGGCTTGATGACCAAGGGATCAGAGTTAACCTTTAAGAGCCGAGTGGCACCATATGGCGTCATGAAAATAAAGTCAAGGGGACGAATGATGCCATATGTTGTTGCGCAGTCCACGCTTGCTGCCGGCTTTTTAAAATCTAATTTTAAGTTATAAGTTCTTTTTCTACTTACATGATTTTTGGTCACCAGCTTTATAAGTTGTCTCTTCTGACGGAAGTTGGCTTCATGTGGAAATCTTGGAAACATCCGGAAATCCAGAGTCCGACATCGCACTTCACGCACTTTGTCTAGACGGTTCTTCGTTTCCCACGCGAAAAGCACACACGACACCTCAATTGTGAAGTAGAGGAAGTCGGCCAGTGATGTGGTTTGGCCTCCTATCATCGAGATATCTCCGATAAAACGGCAGGGGTTCGACCCCTGGGCCGTTGATGGCGAGGTGGACCCCTTCCAGCATGTTCCCGCACAAGAGCGAGACGAAATTCTCTGTGTGACAACAGGATGTAACTGTTCAGATCCAGGAGATGGAAAAATAGTTTATTTGTCCATTTCCAGGTTCGACGACAGATGCTATAACTGTTTGCCACAGTTTGCCCACAGCTCCACCTGAATAATTATTCACACTCCTCTTGCCATGCTGGTGTGGTGGTCCCCAGGTTGCTGACCAAGATGATGGGTCTTCGTCGAAATCAATTTCTGATTCACTTTCCTCAACGCCACTCTCAGAATTGAATGTACAACAATTTGATTCGGAGTCGTTTATGAGTTGAAATATGTCAGCGTCTTCCTAACGAGACAGCGCAATGGTTGGTTCACGCTTTTGATACTGCTTGGCAGTATTACGATGCTAACCATGAAAGTACTTATAATCTACTTCCAGCAGAGTGAGAAGAGAGAGCTTGTTGTTTTGCAACAAGCGATAATAAACAATCAGGGTTCTTGTATATGAATAGATACTCACCCCACATCTCTGCATACTAAAATGACGTACATGTATAATCTTTCGAGACATGCAAGACTATACATGGCTCCATAAACTATCCGCTGCTGTGTTGCAACATTTACATACAACATTCTTCGTTCCAAGAACTCTGAATTCTTGTAGAGAGACGATAAATTTGGGAATTTTTTACTTGGAATCAGTCTAAAAAATTTTACACATTTTATAAAGTCTGTAAATTACAATATCTGATTCTATATTCTTTCTAGAAAAAAACAGCGTTTATTTGGTTCGTTTATCACAAAAATTGTAGAAATCACAGCAATTTTAGGAAATGATTACAGTTTTTATTGCTTTAAAATTGCGGGTATTTGAATCAAATCCGTCCCGCTGCCATTACCGGAATTTAAAGGGCCGTCACTTAAAGGTTTTCTGTTCTCCATGTTGTCCAGACCAGCTGTGGGGTCCACCCAGCCTCATCTAATGGGCACCGGGGATACTTCCATAGGGAATAAAAGCAGCTGGGGCCTGAAGCTGACCACTCACCTCCAACTAGTGCCAAGGTCAAGAAAATGTGGATCTGTATGTCCACTCCCCTATACACCTTTATGGCCTAGTACTTAATTAGTTAAACACAAGGAAAACTTTACTTTTTTACCTGGTATAAATGTATCATGTAGGCTTGAAATACCAAGCTGTGTGATTTAAGACTTTTTTTAATACAACACCATGAAGTGATACAAAATTCATAAAATACCAATCGGAATATGACATAAAAGAGTTCAAAGAAATCAGACTGTAACAAATGTAAAAGCCAATTGTATGTTTGTGAGACAGTGCCTAATATATGAATGCTTCAGAAATAAGAAATGAGTAATATGTTAATTTGGTTGCTTCTCAAGAAGCACTCAACTCCATGAAGTTAGTTAGTTATTTAGTTAATAGTACATTTGTAACTAGACATGGAGTTTTGATTGATAATTGGATTTATTGAAGGCTTATAACTCATAACTACAAATAACTATAACAGTCTTAATACAAATATTATCTCCTGTGATAGGGACTAGCTGTATCAATTGGGCCCAACTGAGTAGGTTTTACATGAAGATGGAGATAGAATCCAGTCTCCAAAACATTGTGTTTTGAAAAATAAACAGGACAGTTTTTAGATAAAGACAAGATGATGGATAATGTCCAAATACATAATATTTGTTCTAATATACCATCATCACAACTTTTAGATCTTACTTATAACAGTCTTACTGATTTATACACTCTGTAATCACCACAGCTATAGCACAAATAAAGTCTTCTGTTTGTCCACTAGTCATTGCTAGGCAGTAGCTGCTGACAGTGCAATGCAGGATTGACTGGGCTGTTGCTGGTCCTCATCACGTAGCCTTGGCAAGGACCGCTGTTCTGCCACAGAAAAATTCATAGTCTCACCCATTCTTGCAATATGAATATTGTTCAAGTGAAAGGGTTGTTATAAAATAAAGTACAAAATGTTGATTGGAAATCAGATATTTTTATCAATAAAATACCATAGTGTATGTACGTGGTGCAATCCAAAAGTTCCCAAAATATATTAATAAAAACTATTACATCTTACCTAGATCTTATTCTGCACCATCACCTTCGAAGTAGTCCCCTTGGGAGCACATACACCGATCCCAGCGTTTCTGCCACTTTTCAAATGCATCCTGGAAGTCTTTCTTTGTTAGGGTGTTTAGTACCGTCTGCGTTTCCGCTTGAATTTCCCCAACTGTATCAAATCTTCGCCCCTTCAACTTGATTTTCATCATGGGGAAGAGAAAGAAGTCGCATGGAGCTAAGTCTGGCAAGTACGATAGGTGGGGAACAACTGCCATCTTGTTTTTAATCAAAAATTCCTGCACAATGTAAGCCGTATGCGGTCGTGCGTTGTCATGGTGGAGTACCCAGTCGTTCATGCGCCACTTCTCTGGACGTTTTCTCCTCATGTTCTCCCTCAAACGCCTTAGAACATCACGATAGAACTCTTTATTGACTGTCTGACCAGGAGGGACAAACTCCTTATGAACAATCCCGTCAATATCATAAAAACAGATCAATATGGACTTGATGTTGCTCTTGACTTGTCGAGCTTTTCTTGGCTTAGTTGAAGAAGGGCTCTTCCATTGCGACAATTGCTGCTTGCTTTCAGGGTCGTAGCCATAAACCCAACTTTCGTCACCAGTGACAACCTTCAAAAGAAAGTTTGGATCCTCTTGAAGCTGTTGCTGAAGTTCCCTGCAGACTTCCAAGCAGTGCTGCTTCTGTTCATTTTGCAGCAGTTGTGGCACAAACTTCGCCGCAATCCTCCTTATGTTCAGTTCCTCTGACAAAATTCGTTGACATGTACCATAACTTAGTCCCAAGGTGTTACAGAGGTCTAGGATGGTCAGTCTACTATCTTGCAGAATCAGATCCCTAACTTTCGCGACATTTTCTGGTGTTTTGCCCGTTGGCGGCCGTCCTGAACGATCGTCGTCATCCGTCAGTGTTCGGCCATTTTTGAAACTCTTATACCAGTCGTAAGTTTGTGTCTGGCCTAAACTGTTGTCACTAAAAACTTGCTTCAACATTTGGTGCATTTCTGCAGCGGTTTCCCCAAGTTTGAAACAAAACTTTATACAGACACGCTGCTCTCTCAGGTCAGCCATCGCAAAACCGCAAACTCACATAAACACAACAATGGAAATACGTTCACCAACAATAAACACAAATGTATGTATTTGTTCCAAGTGTGTTTCAGTCACACCAGCCACAAGTTAATATTGCCATGTGATACATGACTGAATTGTGTGATGTAGTTGGTAACTGGACATATTAGACACCAATTTCTCTTCATTCATAATTCATCTGTAATCTGTCAAGACAACAGGTCTACAGTTTCTTCCAAAACAGTTCCTCCACTTGATGCGATCTAGGGCTTTCTCCTTCAAATGAAAATATCCTCTTATCTGCAAATAATTACACAGTTTACAAGTACTGAATATCATAGAATGATTTGACAGCATTGTCCAGTGTGACTCAGATGTGTATTTATATGAATGCCTTTACATATTTTGGTCAGTTATAACCGTCCTCAGAAGGCATACAAACATGTTGAGGAAACTACTATTACATTGATCTTAGTACATCAAGTTGAATCAAAGTTTTATATAAAGATTTTAAAGAAGATAAAACATGGTTGAGTTAACAGTTGTTAAAATTCTAAATATTTAAGATCTTAAACCAGTAAGGTTCATGTGTCAGTTCCTCTTCTGTCAACTGGAGATTGTTTCACAATATGTTACATAACACTTGCCCAGTTCCATGCTGGCTCTGTGACCGCAAACACGTTGGTAGGCTGTGGACTTGGATAATGGACATCCATGCAGGCTTTCTGTATATCACTTTGGCTGGTGGGAAAATTGTGTCTCTGTTGCATAGTAAATTATCACTTTTGCGATATTTCCATGCCTTCTAGATTCTGAAGTTTATGGTTTTTAGATGTCATGTCACAGTATGACCAGTTCATCAGTTCTGTGTTGTGCAAAGATACTAGCTTCATTTTTAAAATAATCTTGATCTATGCAGCAGTATAAGGCCAGGATCAATAGTCACTTAACATCAATATTAAAGTGACTGACTAAGATGTCAGTTATAACATGCAGGAGCACAAATTGAAACTGAATCAATTCATCGGGCAGTCATGATTATAACAGATGTGAATCTGAGTGCATTGGTTGTTGAAGAGCACAAAGTTATGTGGTGACAGATAACAGTAATCACAGAAAGAAAGGTTTAGTTTCCAAATAAATTGCAAGGCAAGTGTGCTTCAAAATTTATTAATTGCTGATATATGTGTCCAAAGTACTTGTAACTTCTAGCAGCTTTGAAAATATATCACATCTGTGGACCCTGAAATGTTTTAGTAACGTATGTTTGCTGGATGTTAGTGGGGTCAGAGGCCTTTTGCATCATGTTCTGTTCTACAGTTGTCATAAATTGGCATTTGTGAGTGAGATAAATGTAAAATGTTTGCAGAATCATAATGTATGAAATTAAAGAATTTAAAAGCATAACTTTGCCTTTAATCCCTCACACTGTACATGAAATTGATCAAAATGGAATAAATGGTGTTACAAATTTAGTAGAATGATTGAGGTGGGGGATTACTGAACTCGAGACCACTTTAAGTGCTGGAATGGTAAACAGTACTATGTTAGTATGTTCTAAGAAACAAATTCTTTTAAAGCATGTGAAGGAGATATAACTTTATAAGCTTTGAAACTTTTATGGTAACCAAATGCTGTGAGGTCTTCATGGGCAGTCAGCTGTGTTAATATGGTATGACTGAAACAGCTGATCACCTGCGAAGACTGTGTTATAGGTATAATTTTATTATGTGGCTCTGTAATTAACCCACAAAATCTGACACACAGAATTTATTTTCAAGTAGTTTTTTTTTTCAGTTCAACGGATATTAGATGTTACATGCAGCCCCATTACTACCATCATCTCATGTATCCTTGACTGGCCACCAAGAATACTGAGAAATCTCATATCAGATAAGCAAATAACTCATCACTGCTTGACTGTTCTAATATATCTGTTGTAAGAAGTGGCTCAGATAGAGATGAAAGTTATTTACCAGTTAACTTTGGGGCAATTGTGCTCATCTTATAAACATATTAATTTGTTGTTTTAGAGTGTGATACATTAGATGGTACAAAATGATCAAGATTCGCTTGAATTATGGGCACAGTGTGTCTTATACACTTTCAAATGTATTATAACTTTTTTAAAAATTATGGGTAACTTGGTTATATGTAAATTTTGGTAGCATGTTCATTGCAATGGTCTACATTCAGCAAAATGCAATCTTTAGTACTGGATTATCTTGCATAGTGAATGCTGTACAGTTATGACACTCATGGCTGTAAATATTGCTGAGAAAATTACTCGTACACTTAAGTATCAATTCAGTGCATTAAGAATCTCTGTTAATATCAGTGTTTTCATGAATGGAATGTGTAAGTCAACTGCCTGTTTAGAATCCAGTTCACTATACTTAGTTACTTTCTTTGTTTCATGAACCAAGTATTGTATTACAGTTTGTTGCATAGAATCACATGAGTCAGATCAAAGTATTACATTATGGAGGTATCATATATCAGTGATTATAGTGTTAAGGTATGCAGAATGTGTTGCTACAGCCCATATCATTTTGTATATCTTCATATGGACATAAAGGAAAATAAACTGATGGAGCCACAAACAGTATTTAAATAATCTGTTTATTTTTTAGATTTGAAGGTTCATATTGCCACTCATGATGGAAACTTGGCTGAAAATATCACTTCTGCTCTGCATTTTTGGTTCTGTGAAAGAATTTAGGCCATCCGAGCCATTTGTTACACATTATCTCCTAGGAAGATGGAAGAATTTCACTTCAGAACAGGTATTCTTTTATTAAGATTTAGTATTTAAGGTATGAACTGTTTCTAAATATATTTTTAACATCATCATAAGAAGAAACTTATTAACTACATTCACTGATGTATTTTCCTGACTGCCACTGATACATTCATTAAAGTTGTTATGGTAGACTTCCCAGTTGGGGTCACCCATTCTCTGTATATTTTCCCTGCATATGAAGATAACCATTACAGTCCTTGGACTGAAAATAGGGCATAAGAATCAGAAATTTTTATATGTGTAATTTGGCATAGCGAGATATTATAAATATTTTTACAGATTTGTTATGTGTTGAGAAATTTGGGGACACCTGTAAGAAAGCATAAATGCTTGCAAGAATTGGAAGAATGCTGTCTTCTGGGATGTGGCGCCATGTAGATATTGTGTAAACTGATGTTTCGGGATGTGGCGCCATGTAGATATTGTGTAAACCGATGTTTCAGGATGTGGTGCTCTGTAGATGTTGTGTAAACCGACGTTTCGGGATGTGGCACCATGTACTTCTTCATAGTCACTGCTGTGAAAACCTCAAATCTTGTAGGAATTTGTTCTCATCAACACAAAGTCAGTAATTGGGTCATATATGCCTCACCTACTGAAGGCAGAAAACAAAATTATCTAATTTTAATGTTCATCTTTTATCTGTTGTCTTTCCTCAAAAGTAAGCCCTTAAAACATTCAGCTATTAAAAAGTAAAAGTAAAGGTATCCCTGTAACAGGCCGTGGAGGCCGATAGGGTTGTGAGATGTTGAGGTTCCCACATTTTCTAGACAGTCAGCTCATAGATGGTGGTAAGGTTGTTAGCCTTACGTGCCAGCTGCCCTTTACCCCCAAGAATATTCCTGGTACTCATTTCTGTTAGAGGCTGAGTTGACCCCAGGGCCATAGTACAGCGGGAAGGATTAGGTAAATTGAAAAAATCCACCTCATCGGGATTTGATTCCGTGACCTTTCGACTTGTAGCATAGTGCCTCAACCAACTATGCTACAGCATGCCACCCATATGCAAGCTAACACAATTTTAATTTCCAGTGTCTGAACATGTTTGAATGTGTGCCTGTCATGTACAGGTGTCAATAGTTGGATTTTCTGCTACTGGTTCAATATTCACTGATGGGTAGTTTGAATCATAAGCCCTCCAGTGTAACAAATTTAATAGAATAGATAAAATTAGGTGTAGAGCCATATTTTCCCCTGCTGGATGTATGTGTGTCACACATACGTCCAGCAATACAACGCATGCAGCCACATAAGAAAGACACATCATAAGACACAGTATATACACAATTAAAACTTAAGAAGAACGACTCCCAAAACGGATGAATGGCATTACACACAAGTTTGATATACGACATGTAAGGTGTTAAATGTTAACAAGTTTTAATATATAAATTTTATTAGTGAACAGCGACGAACACACATTTTATATCATTTTAAAAATGGACACTTGATGGCAGGCAGTGCAATGGTTTAACATGATTAATACACCTGAGGATGGCAGAATGGTGCCAAAACATGTAGTGTGAAGTGACAAGTGATACTGTATGCACTAAAAGACAGTTAATATAGACACATTATGGATACAAATCAGTGCAACAGGACACTAAAATGCAACATTATGTCATGATATTGTCAAGTTTCTTATGACTGTGCATAGTTGATTTGTTAGTAGTACTGATAGAAGTCATTACAAAACCTATGCCCTTACATTTACTTATTTGAATACAATAATTGGACGGTTTTTATGATTCTATGTTCAGGTAAATCAAGATATCTTCCCAGTTGGCACATACGCATATTTAGTGGAACTTGTGGTTGTGTTCCTAGTGACTGACTTTCTCTGCTACAAGCCAGTCATTGTTTTGCATGGTGTATTTGCCATTTTAACATGGAGCTTGCTCATCTTGGGAAAGGATGTTCTAACAATGCAGGTATGGTAATAAAATAATACTCTCTGTTTACATGTTTATCTTCCTATTTACTCTGTAGTCTGTCTGCATCAGTGTTTATAACAATTAGTGTTCCAGAACTTTCACTTATTACATTATGTCAAATAACAGGAATTTCTGTTTCAATATTGTGTACACAACGTTAAACAGTACTGAACTGTTTAACGTGTTATGGAATATGAATAATGATAGAATAATAGAATAATGAATAGAATAATGTAACAGTAATCTAGACAGCATTGCTAATCAAGAGTTTTTGTAACTCCAAATGAAGGGAACCGGTCATCTGTAAAAATTTGACATAATGATATTGAAATTATTTCATCAAAAACATGTTTAATTTTTAGTGTTGTTGGCTGTCATACAGATTTAAGTATTTGATGTGTTATTTATGAGTATAAGGTCACACCGAAGTATATGTTACATGCGTGACTCTTTGTCTGAAGTCCTGAATGAATTTATCTCTCAAGTTGGCATCAGACATGAATCTTTTTGCATGCCTTGTGATTTCTGTGCCAGTGAACTACATGGAAAGACATGTACTCCTGTTGCCATAAGTTGAATAAGAGGCTTGCAATCACTGCTGTATGTAAAGAGAAATTTTGTACAATTCTGTTGCAGCTTATACTTAAGTATGGAGTCTACATGTTTAAACTACAATGAAACTTATGTATAAATCAAGAAATTGCTTGTTTTTCATGCTTGGCTCTTTGATGTTCGTGCTACCTACTGTGGCTAGCCAGTTTGAAAATTAATATTATGAGTTAAAAAAAGGAAGTATGATTCATCAGTAACCATCCCACTCACTGTAAGGCAGTGTCGCTGTCACTGCTGTCCATAAGAATGCATGGAGCCTCCGCTTCACAGTGGACCTACCATTTGGCAGCATTTACTGTTCTTCTAGCAAACTTGACTGTGACGGCCAGAACAATTTTTATTTACGGGAGACCTGATGGCCCTCTGAGCCATAGTGTATACTGTAACCTACCCACACTGACCTCTGTCTTAACTTGTGTCCTCACTACCTTCATCCACCCAGCAAGCATGCTCTGCTTTCATCATTAGTGCACGTGGCTTGCTCTTTACAACCAGCACAACCTGCGTGAGGAACTGGAGTTTCTGAAGTTCATGTTCTGGCAGAACACCTATAGCAGCTGACATCCTCCTGTGAGAGTTGCTGTGCCCAGTGACAGGTCAGTTTCAGTTGCCTTCCTGCCTTATGTCTGGTGAACCTTCATCTGCAATTAGCAGGATGATCTGCAAGGAAAATCTCTAGCTTCCTTTGGCCTGTTAAGGATGACCCAGTTCTTGAAACCTCTTGTGCATATGGTCAGTTCTACATTGGACAGACAGGCTGTTGAGTCAACATCAGAGTGAAGGAATACCATCAACAAAGCTGGCTGGTTCCAAAGTGGAGGACAGCATCAGCGTGGGGCACCACATCCACTCCACCAAACCTAGATGTATGGAGCGCATCATTAGGGAGGTGATTGAAATTTAGGTCCATCCCAATAATACAAGCAGGGAGAGTGGCACCTTTCTAAGCAGTTTGTGGAAAAGATTCATCTGCTTCTTAAGTAATCATAGGAAGTCTCCCTCACAGGATTCTGAAGATGGGTTCTTCACTGGACCATGTTGTCCTGGGCACCAACTGCACTTTCTGAGTGTGTCTCAACCCTGAGCTTTTCTTTCCTTTACTAGCCTACCATGCGCTATATCCCCTTCTGCTTACATGCACCCACTTACACATCTCTCCCACCCTCCTCGTTTCTGTGCCTACTGAAACAAGTTACAAATGCAGGGCTTCTCAGAGCTCATAGTGGTTACTCTTCTCTTGTCTCCTATTGGTTCACTCTTATAACTGCCCCTTCGTATGCCCTTCCGCCTTCGGCTCCTTCTGAATAGTAGTGCAGGGAGTAGGAGTCAGTGGCGATCAGCCCCTCTGCTCCGATGGCCACTTTGACGCTGCCCTACCTGGTGTTGCCGCTTCTGAAGTTGTTGGGTCGTAGCTGGTTTCGGCTTGACCTGGCTCCACCACTTCTTCCTTCCGTTGAGATCATTGGGGGTTGGATTTCATGATGGGATCTGGTAGTATGGGCGCCAGCAAACAGCTAGAGACTGTTTACGATTCATTGTAAAGGGGGGAAGGAGTGAGCATGTGAAAGCTGACGGTGGGTTTGACTAGACAGTGGAGATGAGTCTCTCTTCAGGTCGGATACGGGTCAGGCTCGGACAAGTGAGGGTGAAGCACCTCTAATTAACACAATTCACTGTACCACCACAACACATTATTGTTGTTCTTCTTAAAGACTCTCGGCTGCGTAAATTCTCACAATCTGATTTAGTTTCAGCTTACAAGCAGTTGGTGTTACACTTACACAAAAATGCACTCGATCAGCTCAACTTATAACTGTCCTCTTACAGATTAAGCTAAATCTCAATATGAGTCATTATGAGCAAAAATTTGTACTTCTTAGAATTATCTTTTAGCGTGTGTGGTGCGGGGTTTGCCTCCGCCAAGTTCGAAAGTGGATAGACTAAAAATTTTAGACTGAACTCTGCTGAGCCTAGAGGTCCTAACTGAGTTGTATCTGCCTATTCTCCTCTCCTAATTTCCCTGATAGGCTGATTCAAATAAGGGGAGTTGTCTTAATTTTGGTTCTGGTCAACGACAGATTATGTTTAAGGGAATTTCACCCCAAAAGACCAAATGGCGAAATTGACAGCGATGCAACTTATGAGGAGTCACTAATGATCTCCTGGCACTCCCACTTTTGACTTACGGCTGGTAGAAACTGTCACTTCTAGAATTCTCAAAGTGTCTTCCCGCTGTAAGTCTAATTCTCAATTTCTAAAGAAACTCAGTGGGGTGTCTTGAAGTATCATTTTCTGCCCTTTTGGAAAATAACACCAGATGCTTGGACTCAAGGACTAGCAGATGTCCTTGTCCACGCAAGTTTCGTCTATCTGCTCATCGCCTATTCTTTGTTCTTACAGTGTGTCTTAAACCTTTGTTTCTTCATAAATTCTTATTATTAACTCTGTCAACTACTGAAATAAAAATAATGGGGGGGGATTTCAATTGTGCGGTTACACTCTGTATCTCAAGGGGAACCAATGGGAGCAGACTTGTTGACTTGTACATTCCCTCCAAGCCCATAAAGTTCCTGCCCTTTTCACACATAATTAACTTTGCTTCTTTCATGCTGATTTCTTGCCTGCCTTATTCTTTGACCCTGAAGGTGGAGGTAGTATGTTCCTCTGGAACATAGGTTGATTTTCATCAGACTATGTGGCATTATATCCAAGAAGATAGAACCTTTCTTATGCGGATGAAGTTTGCCTAAAATGTTCCATTGAACGGGATTGTGGACATTGGTCACAAGAACTCATGTCCATGAAGAGCTTCACTATTCTCTCATTGTGCTGTGTTGTGGTGGCATGAACATGCTGGTATTATATGTGTGTTCTTTATGTAAATTGGGGGCGAGTGGGGACAGTGCACATATTATATGTCTCTGTCTAGTCATCTGCCTGTCACATCCTCCAACTTTTGAACCATGTGTCAGATTTAACCCATTCAGAAACTTTGTAGCGAACATGGATTTGAGTATTATTGACCAATGGAAACAAATGTTGCAGAACTAACATAATAAAAAGAAAGTAGAGTCATGACACAGGGAAAACAGCATTACATCCCTTTCAGAGTGATTTCCTTCAAAATCCATACACTTTTGCTGGTAGTGCTTACAGTTTTTAATCTTCTTGTGAATTCTCTTTACTTCAGCAACCTGCCAGGAGAGTGTCACAACAAACCATCTAAATTAAAAAGCATTGAACTCCTGCTTGGTTGTAGCTCAGTATTCCAAAAAGGCTTGAAGAGGCAGTTAATTTCTAAAGAAAGACACAGCTAATTTTGATGGATACTGACCCCTAGAAAATTTGTGTCCTTTCAATTCTGAGAATGTAGGTGTAAGTAGTCACTGTGTGTCTACATAGTGCATCAAGGGACAGTCACATAACAAGACTAAAATACATGGCTGGATGGTTCAGAGAAACTATACAATGGAAATGAAGGTTAAGGAATGATGTAACTGCTCCATTGAATGATTCTGGGAATGAGAAAATATTTGAGCCCTCCTGGCTAGGATCTGAACGTCATTCCTATTGAAAAATTTGTTCAAAAGATGATTAATTTGAAAGCAATCCATCACAGGACTCCTAGAAACTAAATTTCTTTTCATTAATCATGTAAAACCTATACATTTCATATTACCAGGAATTCCTCAGGCTTTCTTTGCCTTGCATGATTATTGTTTTCTTCTTGGCTGATTCTTGTCATAGGTATCCAATCTTCAGCTTCCACTAGTCTTATTTTCATAGTCTAGCAGAACAAATGATGTTAGGTTATGGTATTTTGATACTCACAAAAGTAAATACTTGAAGACTTGCTATTAAATGTGAAGTGTACTGCTGTCTTATATTAAATGTAACATGTTCTCACCTTCACTTTTGTTTAATTTGGATTATCATGTTATAGATAATGGAGGTCTTCTATGGATTCTTCATGGCAGCAGAGGTTGCATACTATACATACATATATGCCCAAGTAGACAAGGAACACTACCAACAAGTGACCAGTCACACAAGAACTGCATACCTGTTTGGCCGTGCCCTGTCTGGTATTGTTTCCCAAGCTCTCGTGTCATCTGGAACATTGGACTATTACCAACTTAATTTCATTTCTCTTGCAGGTAGGATCATTATATCCATTTAATGTAAATGATGTTTCAGTTCATGTTGTTAACATTTTTCAATCCAGATTCTCGAGTAGTATAAGAAAGGAAGAAAGGTAAAGTTGTCCCTGTGCTTAATTAATTAAGCTAGCCAGTGTATACAAGTTTATTGTAAATAATCCAATTATTTATGTGGCCTTACATGTTTCAGCCCTTCAGGGCTATCTTCAGGAGGTTGACAGTAAAAGAAGCTTGCTTTACAGTTGCTGTATATCTTAGTATAATCATAAGTTATACAGCCATAAACTATAAAATAAGTTAAAATTGTAGATCTTCAAGTAGAATCAGAATAAAGGTTTCTTGTTGTATGTTATGACTAGCTCTATCAACTGGGCCTAACTGAAGAGGTCTTACTGAAGACAGAAGCAGAATCCAGTCTCCAAAATATTGCGTTTTTAAATAAAAACAAGATGGTGTTTAGATAAAAACAGGACAATGGATATTGTCCAGAAACATGATGTTTCTGTTGCTTGTTAAATGTCTGGATGTCCTGTTGGATACATGTAGTGCCTGAAGGGGAAGGCGGGTGAGAGAGATTCTACATGGGTTGTGTGCATGTGTGTTTGAAGATGACTCCAAGGGGCTAAAACATATAACACCATATAAATAACTGGATTATTTAGTATATTAAACTCATTTAAACTGAATGGCTTAATTTATAGAACTATAATTAGAATTACAATTGGCTGCAATAGTAGGATTTCATGTAGAAATTTGTTGAGAAAGTTGGAGATTTTACCTCTTGCATCACAGTATATTCTTTCACTCATACCTTTTGTGGTTAACAATACAAATCTTTTTATTTTAAATTCAGAAAATCACAATATACGTAAGTACAAGACAATCCAATGATTTCTATCAGCCTATATCAAACTTTACTGTATACCAAAAGGGAGTGTATTGTATGCACATTAGGGTCTACAATAATCTCCTTCCTCACATCAAAGAGGTATCTCATAATCCTAGGAAATTTAAAACCTGTTTAAAACATTTTCTCCATACAGATTATTTTAATTCCATAGAAGAATATTTTCAATATAAAACCTGTACAAGTCAATGACTAGTCAAAAGCTAGTATCAAACTTTATATTGTCATACTTATGGCATTTTAGGAGTACTCTGTTATGATTTGCTTGTAGTCAGATATTTCACTATTTCTTTGTTGAAATGTTTCTTTTGTTATTTCATAGTCAATTCTAATAGTATTAATTATTATGTATTTAGTGGAATCAACTATCTGATTCATGTATTTTATTTCATTTTATTCTACTCAGTTACTTTGTTTTATCTATTCTGTGTATGTACTATTTTGACATGTTCTATATCTTACGTGTACTGTGGATCCATGGAACGTTAAATAAATTGAAATTGAAATTACTGCTTTTGTATGGGTATCTTGTATCTTTCTGTGCAGGGAGGACATAGATTGAAGGTGTTTGAGAATATGCTGGTAAAGGGTATATTTCAACTGAAGAGAGAGGGAGCAACAAGAGGATGGAGGTAGTTAAATAATGAGAAACTTTGCAATCTGTACTCCTCACCGGATACCATTAGGATCACAGATCATTGATGATGAACAGCGTGGGCATATAACATGCATGGGAGAGGTGATAGAAGCACACAAATAAGGAAATCCTGATGGGAAATGAAGTTAACAACTTGGAAAACATAGATATAGAGGGGAATATGCAGATAATGCCACATGAAGTTACTATGCTGTGCATTCTTGTAGGAAGTGGATATTTTAGGCACTGCCTCCTCTTACTTATAAGCAACTATAATTGGCCATTTGACTCCCCTTGCATCCTTGTCTTTTGTTACTTTTCTGTAATTTCCTTTGTCCATCCTCTTCTTGGTTCTATAGCACTCTGTCTTGAACATGTTTGTTGCTTAGAGTGTGTATTTACCATGACATTGCTTAGTAATGGAGATCTCTACTATATTTCTGCAGTTCCAGCATTCAAAAGTTATGGATTTTAGACATCCTGTTACAATAAAATGATTCTTAATGAAATGGGATGTGAAGGTGTGGAGTGAATTTACCTGTCTCAATATGAAGTCAAGTGGTGGATTCTTATCGACGTGTTAGTGACTTGTGGCTTCTGTAAAAGAAGGGACATTTCTTAACCACCTGTATGACTGTTAACTTCTCAAGAAGGGCTTTATCAGTTTCACATATCCATCCTCCCTTTTGTTCCTGACACTCTTTATTAATACAAAACTTGAACAACATTTCATATTGATATATTATGTCTTTATATTTAGTAATAAAACTCAGAAATAAATGTCTTAATGATAGTGTAATACTTTTTCAGCTGTATGCTTAGCAACACTCTGGGCATTCTTCCTTCCATCAGTACGCCATAGCATGTACTTTTATCGAAAGAAACATAAACAAAATGAGATTGATGGTACTGAGAACCCTGCGGCTGTCACAGAGGAGTCAGGTATGTAAGAAAACTAGATGACATGGTAAAAGATTTTCCGTAACTTTGCGTCAGTTTCTGCAACAAAAGTATTGGTTCATATTGCCTCAGTTATGAAACTTTCTGACCATTTGTTGCTACTTCATTGTTCAGAATATTAAGATAATCGTTAATTTTTGTTCTTTTAAATTCAGACACCTCTGAAAAGACAGATCAACAAAAAATGAAAATATATTCACCACACATATTTTTACACATTTTATTTATGTCATTGTTTTACAGAATTTAATTGATCAAACTTTAAATCCCCTGATATTACAAGTTTATCACAAGATTTTTGACTTTTTGGTGACAACATTTGTATTGAAAAAAATTTAGTGCTTGGCCACCTTGACTACTCAGATGTCCCATCACAGTAGTGCAGTGCACAGCCAGTAAAGATTAGTGTGCACCCATCATTTGAATAGATGGTAAATGTAAATTTTTTTGAGGAAAGTGTCCAGTATTGAATTTGTGAATAAGAAATAAAATTATGAAGGATCTTGGCTTATGCAGTAATGCTTATATAACTTTTATTTGGGAACTGTTCAGTTTGAATCTTGGCCTGGACCTTAGCTATCCTGACAGGGTTTTCCTCAGCCCCTCAAGAGGTAGTTCCTTAAATAGGTCATGACCACTTCTTCCACATCTTTTCTAATTCATTATCCTCTGTTATCCAGTCATTCAGTGATCTATAGAGTGGAACCCCCGTTTAATGTTCCCTCTATTTAAGATTTTCCTTAGTTTAGTGTTAATGTTCACTGCTCCCAAAAGGAACCTGAGATGGGAGTTCAGCGTAGTCTGACTTAGTGACAGGATCATATAATTACAAATAAATAAACATAAGCAATAAAATTGATGAGACATCTAGTATTACCTGTTGTTCTGTTTCACTAAAATCAAGAGATAGAACCAAGAGGTTGACTGTGAAGAAAGCAGTCTTCTGGGATGTGGCACCGTGTAGATGTNTTGTCCCCCCTCCCTTCACTGCTCTCACATAGCTGTGTTTATTTCCAACACCAGTCTGCTTGTACCCGGTTCTCACGGTCTCTTCGCTCATGGATTTTCTTATTTTCCTTCTACCCTGAAGATGGAGGCAATACGTTCCTCCGAAACGTCGGTTAACACCACATCTACACGATGCCACATCCCAGAAGACTGCTTTCTTCATAGTCACTGCTGTGAAAACCTCAAATCTTACAAGAGGTTGACTGTTTGCAACATGGCATCAGGCCTGTTCCAACAATTTGTCTTGAGCAGCAAGGTTGAAATATTCTGTTTGTGTAAATGTAATTAAAAATGAGATAAAGGCTTGAGATTGTTGTTATTTTTGATAAGTTTACCAAAAGAAACACAGTCATAAAGAAGAATTATGAATCACAAATTATATAAAAAGCATCCTCTGTTTGGCCATTGGCCAGCGTTTGTTATGGAGACTTCTTCATGGATGAAGGCTTGAAAACTAATTTCTTTTTAGTGATCCACACCCTCATTCCTGATTAAGAACTCTTCCCCTACACTATATATTTATTGCAATAATAGTGTAAGTTTTGTACAGATTATCCTGCTTTGTGTATGATATTCTTTGTTCTTATTTCAGTTGTACCTTTGACTGGATTAGTAGAGAGTGCCACCAGTTATGCAGTTGAAACCAAGGAGCCCAATCAACACATTTCTAGAGTAAATGGCTGTGACCCTGGCAGGAGGTTACAGGATAGCAAGAGAGTTGCTGGTAGTTGTAAAAATGCACATTACTATCTTTGGGAAGATTTCTCTACTGCCTACACAAATATGTATGTGCTGAAATGGTCTTTCTGGTGGTCACTTGCAACTTGTGGTTTCCTCCAGGTAATTTAGTTGTATTGATGAAAAGTATGTAATACCAATGAAGAAAGGGAACACTAACATTCATTTTTTACTCAACTGAGTAAGAATTTTGTTGATTGGTATTATATAAAGAATTTATGTACTGCAGAGTGTTGAGTTGAGGTGGCTGTGTAATGACACTGTTTCAATGACATGCAGATTTTCTTTGCTCAAGATTTGTATGTACTGTATATTCACATGACTGTAAGTAACAAAGGTAAACAAGGAAAGATAGCAACACCATGAACAGAGAATACATATGTTTTGTTTGTGATTATTATCATGATACAACAATGAACTACATGCACAGGCAGAACAATAATATGTATGAAGTTTTGTAAGCTTCTTAGTATTAGAGATAGTTTTAGTATTTATGGTAAGGAATGAAAATTGAAAGAAATTTGAAGAATAATACTTAGGGTGTGATGTATTTTTAGTCAGATTTCATAATATAGACGCTCTCATAAAAAATTTATGTAAAAGCTCACAGATGGTTATGAGGTTGTCAGCCTCATGTGCCTGCTGCTCTTTACCCCCAGGTTGATTTGCTTATTACAATGCATGGAATTTGCTTCATATTCTAAGAAGTAAGGGGCTCTCACACAAAGTCTGACAATTCAGTAAGCAGAATAGCATTTTTGTGCAGCAATTGGCATCAGTGGTGAGTTTGTGCATGTTGGATCATGTAAATATATGACTGAAGCGTTCTGTATCCAGCAGTAATTGTGATTCACTTGTTTTTATGGTTGCAGTAAGCATTTTATTTGCACCACATTTTGATTGCTTGACAAAAATGTTGGTGATCAATTGTTAGAACAGAGAACCAGTAATACATATTGTGAAATGCCTATGGCATTTGTTTAGTGCTGCAGCAAGCTTATGGAATGAGAACAGTGAGCAAAAGATAGATGAAAGTAACCCATTACACCGGTTCTCGCTGTCTCTTCACTTGTGGATTTTCTTATTTTTTCTCTACCCTGAAGATGGAGGCGATAAGTTCCTCCGAAACGTCGGTTAACACCAAATCTACACGGTGAAACATCCCAGAAGACTGCTTTCTTCATAAGTTGACTTCTCTGAAAATAACAAAATAATTGAATATGGATAGTGAAACTCTGACAATAGTTTTGGCCAGGCATTTGCATGTGAAGAAATCTATGCCAAAATGGGCCAGTCACAGCAAGGCCGCTTTCAGACAGGACACACAGTGGCTTGCGACTAGTGTCTGGGACACAGCCACTCAATGCCACAACACGCACACTTAGTGGCTCTGACGTCAGAACCCGACCTTGATGTTGCCCTCAGTCATTCAGATGGAGGGAATGCCTGACTACAGTTTGTTGCTTGAACCAGAAGAAATCATTATAATTATGCACATACTACGAAAATATAGGAAGAGGAACAAGAAGAGAAAATTGTGGGTTCACCCTGTTGTTGAAAGTAGGCTTAGCAAAGGAGCATTCTACACACTCCATGAAGATATCTGCAGTGATAAAAGGAAGTTCTTTAATTACTACAGAATGTCTAGTACATCATTCACGGAACTGTACGGCAGTCTAAAATGTTGGCATAATCATCACTATTTATATCCCATATAACAGGTCTGGCTCGCACTAACTCGATAAATTTATCAGTATCAAAATGTTTGTCCACCATTTTCATCAATGATGCTGGATACTGTGTGTCTTGTCTGAACGCTAGCATACAACTCAATGCACTTCGAGTGGCCAGACCACAAGTCAGTGTCTCGGCCACTAGAGGGGAAAGACACAGTTGCGCCACAGTGCCTCAGACGTGGGACACTGAGACGCTTGTGTGAACATTAGTATTCACTCTAATGTATTTGCAGTCGCTGGACACTGTGTGTCCAGCCACCGTGTGTCTTATCTGAAAGCGGCCCAAGAATCAAAGAATGTGGAGAGAAGTGCTTTGCCCAGATCTTACAGCATCATTGTAAAAAACCAAAATTTTGAAAGATATGGTAGTACCTGATGTTGAAATTTAGATCTTCCATTATGACTCAGAAACAAAATGCCAAACTTTCCAATGGGAAAATCCAGTTTGCAAGACTCAGGGCATCAGCAGTGTTAAAATCATGGGAAAATAAACTATGCTGATCTGCTGTTCTGTTCTCAGAAGAATTAACTGTTATATGTTTTGTCCTACAAAACATTTAATTATATATTTCATATTCAAGGTGTGGAATATTCATAACACATTCATCATTAAAGAACATATCTTTGGTCAGACAAGTGGATTTTGCATCATAAAGATTTCCCTTTTGGTTAAATAATTTTTTACCATAAAACAAGTAACAGTGTTGAAACATCCACCATACTCATCTGATATGGCCCTCATGATTTATTTATTTCTGTTCTTGAAACTCAGAGTCTTGAAAGTGTCTCTTTTTGAATCACTTGTATGCTTTCACGGCACTATGATGTTGGTGCTAACAGGACTGTTGGAAAATATTTCCATCCATGTTTCTTGTAGAGACATTGGACTGCATGTGTAAAGTCAGAAGGCAGGTATTTTGCACTTGCCATATTCGAAGTCAGCAACAATATTTTTTGTACAGAACCAGATTCATTATTTAATTATTATTGCTCATATTATTCAGGCTTGGAGATAAGAAAGGTGTGTATAATATTTTTCCAGACAGAAATTGATATGAATTGGTAAACTGGGGCAGAATGTATACATAGAATATTTTTTATTGAATACATGAATGGCAAAACTTGATTTACCCTTTAGAATTTAACTATATTTGCTCCATATGTGTCTTTATCTTTATGCAGTGTCTCAACTATATCCAGTTAGTGTGGCAGAAAATAATTGTTGAGAATAACCAAGACATTAATACTGAGCTCTACAATGGGGCAGTGGAAGCTTTGTACACATTGATTGGTAGGTATGTGTCTTGTAGTAAGTATATCAGTGTTTGTATTTGGAATTCCACTTTTTGTGAGAGAGAATTGATGAATGTGAAATGAATAGATTTCCTTCATGCTGTAAGTAGATGGTGTGTCAAAGCTGCTTTGTTTACTGTTTTATTGTTGGTACATCCCATTCTTTGAGACATCTAGGCATGCTCTGTCTCATGCACTTTGTTTGGAATGTATGGAGGGAAGAGATACTGGGAAATGTTAACAGAGTTTTAGTCTTGGACTCTTTTCTTTGGCATGACCTGAGTGATGATAAAAAGGACCAGTAATTTGGAACTTGGATTCAATAATGAGGAGCTTCACAATTTGTACTCTTCACCAAATACTATTATGGTGATTCTATCAAGGAGAATGAGATAGGTGGGGCATGTAGAATATATTGGAGGGATGAGAAATGCCAACAAAATGTTTATTGGAAAACCATTTTCAACTGGATGTTACGTAAATAAGATATAAAGGTGTGAGCTGGATTCATCTCGATCAGGTTAAGGTTCATTGGCTCTGAACACAGTAATGAACTTGTAGGTTTTATAAAAGACCAGTGTTTCCTTGACAGCTGAATGGTGTTAACTTCTCAAGAAAAGCTCTCCCTCATGGATTTGGAATTTATAGTTTATTATCAGTAGCTCATGCCTCTGTGGTCTAGTGGTCAGCGTTCCTGGCTGCAGATCCAGGAGTCCCAGATTCGATTCCTGGCACTACTAGATTTTCTGAGAAGTGGTGGGTCTGGAACAGGGTGCACTCAGCCTCATGAGGATAATTGAGGAGCTACTTGAGTAGGAAAGTAGCAGCTCAAGTCCAGAAAACCGAGATTAACGGCCATGGGAATCTCTTGTGCTGACCAAGCGGTGGTTGCTCATTCCGTATAGTTTGCTTGCAGGCTGAAAGTCACTGAGTTTAGTTTTTTTAGCTCATTCTATATAGCATCCAGCAATTGGATGATAATGAATAATAAATCAGGAAGGATGTAAAGAAAGGCTGTCATGGTGTAATTTAAGGTACTGTCCTGACATTTGCATGGATGTGGCATGAAAAACTTGTCACAATAGTCAGTTTCACAGACAGGATTCTATCTGGACACCTCCTGAATACAAGTTAGAAGTGTTACTGCTTCTTTTTACTTACTTGGTGCATGGAGTTGCATGGAAGATGTGTTATTTTCTGTAACAGAAATACAGTTAATGTAAACTAGAGCACCACATGCTATGGCTGTGGGCATGTACTGACATCATTGTGGTTTCTTGTTAAGGAGCAGCAGAAATAGAAAGGATACACACACAGAGCATCCACATATTTGTATGCACAGCTTGGGCATTCTTTACAATGTCTGGGAATAACCAGTAAGAATAAATAATTACACCTGTATAAGTTGTTTCTGGCTTTTATAATAGAAAACATGTTTTTAATTCCTGTGTCCTGCTGATATCTGGTGGAGAGTTGACCAACTTCATGAGATGGGCCACACCATAGCTCTGACAGTTAGTCACTGGCTTCCCACAGTGGTGGTCTGGGTTCGAGCCCTGGTCTGATTGTGTGGGATTTGTGGTGGACAAAGAGGCACTGGACCAGGTTCTCTCCAGGTCTTTACTACCAGTTTTTAATTTGGTTCCTTTATTCATTTCAATCCCACGAGTTATGGGGATTTAAAAAGTCACCACCCGCAGCGCCCCATATGGGTGGAAGGCTTAAGTACAATGGTGTGCTGCCTGGTGCCCCGAGGGGATCGTTCAAGACACTGGCTAATTACCACCCCAGTGCCATGCAGATCTCAGCACGATGCCTCACACCTTGGCTTAGGTGGTTTGATCCTGTAGTAAATGCAACCCTCACAAACCTCCGCGACCAAGAGTGTG
>NW_019731981.1:296945-311456 GCF_002891405.2 Cryptotermes secundus | reverse complement strand
TATCCCAGATGATAAATGGGAGTGCGATACCAGTTAGTCATGAGGCTGCGACCAGGGCATCCTACACAAGATTATCACCCCTGGGGGTTGCTTCTGAGCTCCCCCATTCCCACCCTTCCACATGGGTTGGTCAAACCATTTTAGAGTGTTGAGCCCTAAGGCTTGCGGCACCTTGTCGGTACTCTAGGGAGGCAACTCAAATAGCCATAGCTACCCCTATAGGAGTGCTCCCCCGCATTCGTCCTGGGTACACCGTAGTGACACCCAAGGGTCATTATGCTGCCGCATGGGAGGCTCCAGTCATATAGCCATCGCCCTTTATGGAAACTCAGTTGCCAGTTCCTGAAGTTCATACTGATCCAGACCCCCAAGACTCGTTGCCCGGCAGGACCACGAGGAGGTGTTCCAAAGCTGTGTCCCAACACATCCCTGGTCTGTGATACGTCCCCACCAAAGACAAGGCCGTGGTTCGGCCAACCTCACCGAGGATGGCGTCACTACCACCCCGCCACTTGCCATACTTTCTGGACCTTGCAGTTAGCTGTAATTCTAGGAGGCCTTACTAGCCAATTGTAGTCATTGATCATTGTGATTAAGGAAGCAATTAAAGCACTCATGCACAAAGAGTGGACCAAATGGATGTAGGTGTTAGATGGTAATTTGACGCCAGTTGGTCCAATGAAGTTGCCAACCATATCACATAGTTGGGAATGGGTCAAAAATTTATGGGAGTCTGTGAAGCATAAGATAGTTATGAGGTCTTTCAAGAATAGTAGTGTCAGCAGTGTCCTTGATGGAAATGAAGATGACACTCTATGATAAAATTGAAAGTCCCAACAGTAATAACATTAGTGATGAATTTGGCAGTAGTGCAGAATTTTTTTTTTGGGTGGGGGATCTATGACCATTACAGATTTTGTGCAGCAGTGGTGTTTAGTAAGTAATTGTGAATTTGGCTTTCAAGTATGTGCAATGAACCCCCCACCCCCCCAAATTTCCCCTTTGAAGTCTATGCACATCTTATGGTCTTGAAAATATGGTAATTTAGGTATATTAAAAACACTTTACTATATCATTGCTTCATCTTTAAGAAAGTTCGTGCTCCAGACCCCGTATTTTATATTCTTTCATTAATACTTCTGTGGGCCCCTCTTTTTGGTAAGTAAACATCGCCCCCTTTCTCATCTAATTTACACATGCATACAATTCTTTAAACTGTTTCTCATGTAATATATGAAATCCAGTCTGTTTATTCTTATACCACATTCTGGTGAGAAAGGAACTTACCTTCTCACTTTATGTTAAATGGTTTTGCTTATACAGGAGCGGCAACATCTCTGGGGCTTGGTTGGTTACGCTTCAACTGGCAAATTTTGGGTGAGGCTGCCTTAGCACTGTGCTCAATCATAGAAGGGATATTGCTCATATTGTCGGCAACTACAAAGTCCTTGGCAGTGGCATATATTCTATATGTCTTGTTTGGAGTCATCTACCATACTATGATTACTGTTGCCAAGTAAGTTTTAAGCATTTTCTAAAATTTTAAATCTCAGTTCATGACCTGAAGTTAAGTAACTCCTTTGGATTGACAGAAAGTTAAAATCAATAATTATATTTGGTTGGTACATGAAAATGAAGCTGCAGTCATGTGCAGTCAGTATATGGGAGGAACGATTGGTTTGACATGTGGACTGCATAATATTATGTCAGTTTTAATTAAAGTGGGATCTATTTTGACAGAATAGCTCTTGTCATTTTAAGAGATTTCAGGATCACACATTGTGTAATGCAAGTGTTTCTTCTTCATCAAGTTTGTCAGGCAAGTTCAATATACTTTTTGAGTAAAGTTTGGAAGACACATATATGACCTTCCTACAGAGTGTCACAATAATCTGTAAATTTTAAATAGCTGTTAAATGAAGGAACTATGCAGACATCATATGTGGCTACATTCTTATTTACTCATTTGAATTTTTATTTAATTTAATTCTGTAATAAACAAATTACCTTCATAAAAAATGTTTAAAATAATGTTAATTTAATTGAAAGATCACTTTAAAGTGATACCTGTCTATGAGAAGTGTTAAAAAGTTTTGGGCACTATCTTCTATTAGTTTCTGGCTTCCCAAGACAGTGGCCCTAGTTTGATCCCAGGTCAGGTTGTTTGATTTATGATGGGCAAAGTAGCATTGGGATGGGTTGTCTCCAAGTACTTCAGTTTCCCCTGCCAACTTTAATTCCACAAACTGCTCCATGTTCATTAATCATCATGTCATCAACTCTATAGCCTTGATACTGGCAGTGTCATTAGTAACAAATATAAGAAGCTATTGTTGGGTGCTGTCTAACCTATGTAATTTATGAAATGTGGTTTAGTAATTAAATAGAAGTCTGTTAGTTGATACTGTAACAGCATGGAACATGCTGAAAAAGCACCTCTGTTAGAAACAAAAACTAAGAATTCCATCATTTACAGCATAAATTCACTTTTATAATTTTATTCTCATGTAATAAGTTTCAACCTCAGGCAGTAAAAATAAACTTAATTAGAACGTCTCAGCAGTATTCTTTTTAAAAAGGGATGTACTTAAGAGTAAACAAATTTGGATCCCTTGTGTTTTGTTATATACAGGTTGTAGTGTATATTTTTGGACTTGCCAAAGCAGCATAAAATTTCAATACTTCAGATCAAGATCACATCCAAGCACAGTCTGTTCACATTCGTGTACTTGTAGCCATTACCAAAAGTAGAAACTAATGTATTAAACATTGTAAGATTTGAGGCTTTCACTGCGGTGACTATGAAGAAAGCAGTCTTCTGGGATTTGGCACCGTGTATATGTGGTGTTAACCGACGTTTCGGAGGAACGTATCGCCCCCATCTTCAGGGTAGAAGAAAAAGTATAAGAATTCTGCAAGCGACAACACCGTGAGAAACGGTCAAGCAGACAGTCTGCTTGACCGTTTCTTCCGGTGTTGTCGCTTGCAGAATTCTTATACTTTTTCTTCTACCCTGAAGATGGGGGCGATACGTTCCTCCGAAACGTCGGTTAACACCACATATACACGGTGCCAAATCCCAGAAGACTGCTTTCTTCAATGTATTAAACATTGTTTATTTAACTTATCATGACATGATGCCTAGAATACAAAATTTGGATTCAGAGAAGTGACACAGAGGTGTTGCAATGGAAATGCACTCAACAGTAGAGAAACTGTTGGAGTTAGTGTCTTATATGAGTAATCTATCTGTGACAAAACTGTATGAAGAGAACAAGCAAGACCCAAAGTCAGAGCTGTCAAACAAGGAAACAGTAAGGAGAGTCCCCATTATTGGTCATTGTAACCAAGCAATGAGTGCGTGAAGATATAGCAGACGGGAACCACTTGAAAAGTGCTGTAGATGTTTGCAGATTGCAAAGAGTAATAAAAGTGCAATTATTTGTAGTTAAGAATAATAAGTATCCAACAAATTCGGAAGTCAGTCTGAACCCAGTGTGTAGTCACTAACCTGTGACATTATGTTTGGGCTTCAAGGGGTTAGCTTATGGACAGAGATTTAACAAGAGGAAATGGCAAGATTTCACAACATTTGGGAGTTTCTGAACCAGCAATATACTAGGGTATATAGAATTTTTAATTGTGAAATAATATGTGAATATATCATTGTTCCTGCTGTTAGGCATCACAGTAGGATTGCCACAGGGCTCATCTTTATACACTTGCTAATGTGGCTTTGTTCAGTTGTTTTTGTGATTCTTTGAACATTCTCAACCTGTTTGCAAACTTTATCAACAGTGCTGAAGTTGCAAAAAACATAGGTGAAGACAGCTATGGCCTTATCTTTGGTGTGAATACTTTCATGGCTCTGGCACTACAGTCTGTCTTGACACTCATTGTTGTCAGTGATACAGGAATGGCATTGGAGATACACTTGCAGGTAAGTGGAGGTGCTTTAACATTACTCTCATTTTCTTAAAGGTATAAAAGTTTAGAGAGAAATCTTATCTGTCTTCATTCCTGTCTTCCTTTCAAATGGTTTTGGACCTGAAGCAGCAGTTCTTATGAAATTTATTAGAAAGTCTTTACCACCAGGTTTATGCTGGCAGTGAATATTCTTTTAAATCTCTTTTTAGTATAACATTTCTGTTAAGCAGTTTCCTTGCAGCCTGAAATGGAGTCTGCTAATATACATAGGTCGAATAAAAAGTAGTGGCAATGCCTCTTTAGTTCTGAAATGACTTCATTTCCTGAGGTAAACACAGGGACTCATATTGGGTGAGCATCGCAGATGTTGCAGTATCTCCCATCGCCGGCGGCAAAGGAGATCCTTGACAGCATCAGCAGTAATAGCCCTTGCATTGTCATGAAGGATGATGGGGTTTGTTGCTAACAAGTGTTGTCGCTTTCTCCTGAGTGCTGGGCAAAGATGATTACGCAGAAAATTGCAGTAGTAGGCAGCGTTTACTGTCTGTCGTTGAGGTACAGCGTGGTGCCATATCACTCCATCAGTGTCATATGCCACAATGAACATTGCCTTCACATTACTCTATGTAGGGCGCACTTTCTTTGAACGAGGAGAGCCAGGATGCTTCCATTCATTTGATTGTCACTTCAAGTGCAGTTCGTATGAGCAAGCCCAAGTTTCGTCCAGAGTGATGATCTTGCCAAGGAAGTCATCACCTTCCTTCTGGTACTGGTCCAACAAGTTCTGTGCAATTGCATAACGTTGCCATTGTTGCACCTCGGACATTGTAAGGGGTACCCAACGTGCTGCAGTTTTGCGGTATCCAAGAATATCCTGCAGAATGTGGAGCATGGTTTTGTTACATACACCTACCTCAGCAGCTAACTCCCCCGCAGCCCATCGATGATCGACATCCAGCAAAGAAGCAAGAAGCTGAACTGTGTGGTTGTCAACATGGGGTCATCCTCAACAATGGCTGTCCTGAATGGCATCCCTCCCTTCATGGAACAATTTCACCCATTGTGCCACTGTGCGATATGGCAAAGCAGCATCACCACATGCTTTTTGCAGTCCCTGATAACAATTTCGTGCATTACAACCTCATGCAAATTCAGTTTTTATCCAGGAGCATTGTTCTTGTTTCATAAACATGTTCTTAGGGCACTTGAACTGGGCTCCTCCACCTCAAGATGATGCACAATGCAACTCAATGAAACACGACCAGAACCACTCACTGCACTACTTCAACTGAACTTCTGCTATCAGTTACAGACAGCGCTAGTGCCACCTGACACACATCTTTCATGTTACAGTAGTGTTGCTACTACATTTTATCCAACCCTTGTAAGTGATTATAGTGAATGTCCACTCACCAGTTCATGAACTCGACCCACCTTAGGCAGAAGCCAACCATATGTTTTAGGAGCTGTTTATCTGAATATCTGTAGGTTATGTTTCGAAGGTTTTATGTAGAGAAGTAATTGGGTCCATTTGTTATTGTATTTCTGCATTTTTAGATTTATGAAATCTAGCATGCTGTGATAGACTGGCTGTATCCTTAAGATGGAGAGACAAAGAATTTATGTAGGATTTTTGTTATGAAATATCCAAAAAATGGCTGCTTAGGAGAAGGAGATGAAGGATAACATTAGGATGGATCTTGTAGAACTAGTTTTTGGGATGGGAGGTGAATGGAACTGACTGAAGGTCTTGGTTGTCAGTCTTTTTTATATCAGCAGTGTTAAACCTTCAGCTTCTTCAGAGTATTTCTTTTGCTCCATGTTTGAATGTTTGTGATATTTATAAACATTCAGTTATGCTGGCTTATTCCTGAGTGCAAACTAATGGTTAATTGTACATTGCAGTTTCTGGTGTATGGTGGTTATTTTTTGGTTCTTGGTGTTGTGTTTGGATGCATAGCTGTCTACACACTTTGCAGCAAGGATATGCACAAGCAGAAGCTGTGGTTGCCAAAGGAAATAGTGACATCTGAATCTCAAACTTAAGAAATTTTAATATGTTTGCACTGAAGCCAGCAAAAGATCTGCATGGTAACTGTTACACACATTACATTAGTTTAATAAAAACGTTAATAGTTGATATTGTTGGAGGCATCTGTTTGTAAGATTTCAGTTGTTACAGTTTTGAATAGTATATGATTGGTTTATGCCTCTGTTAGCACATAGATTAGAGAGTGATCAGACTTGATAAGCCTGCTTAGCATATCAGACATCGGCATTAGAGCATATAACAGTAGATTTGTATGACTTGTTACTACAGAAGTAATTTTGATCTAGTTTGTCTGAACTATTGTCTTTGTGTGAAATGAGATGTGAGGAGGTTATTTGTACATCAGGATATTTTTGGAACTGTTGGTGGGAATTGGTATTTTATAGTGGTGCAGTCTGTTCACACAGAAAGTATCAAGTGTTGCAATATGTGGCACCATATAGTTTGATCTGTACAAAACCGTGTTACTTGCTTTTAAGTAAAGGGTTAGGATCTGTTTGGAAACTTAATATGGACATGTGATAATTCAAGAATAGCAACATTGTAAATGTGCATATGTGTGTGCACTTACACAAATTTAGTCAGTATAGTGACTAGCTGCAGGCTGGATGACCACAGGGTCAGAGATCAAGTCCTGGTAGGGTCAAGAATTTTCTCTTGTCCATGTCTTCCAGCTCTGGGGCCCACCCAGCCTCGTATACAATGGGTACTGAGGGCTCTTTCCNCCCCAGCGCCACCGCCAACACACACTGGGGGTGCTTGGGGGTGTGTTGGGGGGGGGGGGGGGGGGGGTGAAGCTGACCACTCCCCTCCAACTAGCACGAAGGTCAAGAAAATGTGGATCTATACATCCATTCCCCCATATACCTTCATGGCATAGTGCTTAATTACTTAACACAGACAGTTTTACTTTTTCTTTACCTTTGGCATTCAGAAAGAGGGGTTCTGAGAATATACTTAAAGCCAAGTACTTAAAGGTATTCTGTATTTCAGCATCCTGTTGCAATTGTTCAAATTAGCGTCCATTGTTTATCTTCTGTCAAAATTTGACAGAAGACGAACAATGGACGCTACTTAAAGGTAACTCAACTAGGCCATGGGCTGGATGGCCAAGGATTTGGGGTTCTATTCCAGGAAAGGGCAAGAGATTTTCTTTCCCTCATTGTTCAGACAAGTTCTGAGGCCCAAGCAGCCTCATATCCAGTGGGTACTGGAGTTAAAGTAGTCAGGGCTTGAAGCTGACCACTCATCTCCATCTAGTGTTGAGATTAAGAATATATGGAACTATACCTCTGCTCCTCTACATGCCATAATGGCATGAGTTGCATAGAGGGACAGTTTTAATTAGCTAAGCACTGGGATATTGTTATATGTTATGTGATATTGTTATATGTGAAATTAGTGTTGTAACAAGCAAACTTTCATGTGTCTTTTGCATATATCTGTGTCATTTCTGATACTGGTTACTTTTAGTGTACAAGGTGTAGTGCCTTGTCATTGATTTAAAGAAGTTAGTCATTTTAGGCTTCTTTTCCAAAACCCCCATTTAAGGTATGGAAAGGTTGTCCTCTAGACAAACATTAAATAGGGTTTTCACTGATTTGTATGTATTAAGTTATTGTATTTATTCTTATGATTATAATTAGTTATGCTGTAGCTAAAATTTTTTTTTTTTTGTAGAAATACATTGAGCTGAAAGAAATAAGCAAATGTTAGATAAAGTTAAATTTAGCTAAAATGAAGCAATTTTATTGAAGGATAAACTATCACTAATTATGTGAATTAATAACAAACAGATCCATAATTGAGGTGGTAAAAGGAAAAGAACTTCTGAGAAAAGTAAAGTAATTCTTGTGTAAAGAAAATTCTGTGAGTTATATCATAAAAGATCATAGCATATGCTTGTAATAGACCCATACTCAGCACACCCCTGCTTTGTGTAAGTACCAATTATTAATTGCACATGGATTTGCTTGAAGCTCATGGTATCTGGAATCTCATGAATGAAGATTTATAAAAGTAGCACAACATTTTCCTGAAGAAAAAAAGTTGCAGTATGTTAATTACACATGTGTGTACTTATTAGAAAAATTAGTATAAGTACATAGTAAGTATTCTTGCTAGTACATTCAAGTTATTCTGAAAGAGTGTAGTAATGGGTCTCAAATTTCAATGTGATAGTAGCTTACTGATGTTTTTTCTGCTGCTGCTGTTACTAGTAGTTTTATTGACAGCATCAGTGATACAGGTATTGTGCATATACTGATTTATTAAGATTTGGGATAGCTCAATCAGTATAGTGATGTGCTATAGGCTGGACAGCCATGGTTCAATTCCTGGCAGGGGAAAGAGATTTTTCTTTACTCTACACCATCCAGACTGGCTCTGGGCCAGGGCCCACCCACCCTCCTGTTCAATGGGTACTGGGGGCTGCATCCACAGTGGTAAAGAAGCTGGAGCATGAAGCTAACCACTCATCTACATATGGATTCAAGGTCAAGAATGGTGGAGCTATACCTCCACTCCCCCATATGTCTATATGGTATGGTTCTTAGTTAATTAAGCACAGTTTCAACATTACCATTACCTGACCATATTTATAAAGTGATTTAGGACATCTTAATATGACAGTCTGCCATATTGAACAGGGTCACATTTTCCTCTTTCAGTGTTGCAAACTTTTAAGACCTACGATGGACCAGATATGACAGGTTGATTTTATTATTATGATATGTAAGCTCTGAATGATGGCAGTTCAGCCTCCTGTTATGTAATAAATTAATTGTTAGTTATGAAGATTGTCTACTTGGTACTTTTAAGAAAATTCAGAACTCTTAGACTTTATAATTATATCAAGCTAAACATTCATTGGTTTCATTATAATTTGTTTTGCACATGACATATCATTTATGATGTTCTCCAGTGTTCTACAAAATGAAGCACTGTGTTTGAAATGTGTAATGGATAGTAGAGTTTTATTGCCTGTATTTAAGTTACACAAGTTAGATAAGAGTGGGTGATGATCAAATATTGGAAATAAAGAAAGGGTTATGTATGATTTGAGGAGGGATGATGTTATTGTATGATGTATGTTTCTTGACATGCAGGGAACAAGATTACTTGGATACTCAGAATGATCAAAATTTGAATTTTTGTATTAGTTGAAAATTATAATCTTAATTTATAACTTTTGGTATTTGTCTGCGTGGGTTATTTAATGACACTTTCAGCATTGAGAGTTTGTAACATTAGATGGTATGATGACTGATGAAGCAGAAAGGATTTCAAAGGAAGTGAGATACTGAATTAAACCAGAGAAAACCTCAGTCAAGGCAGCATGTGATCAGGCTGAGTTTCAAACTGAGGGCCTTCTAAATACAAGTCCAGAGCATAACTGTTATACAAACCTGTTTAGTTTAATTTTGTATCATTGTGTATTCTGTTAATGTGCACGTTGATTATTTGACATGGTTTTTATGTTGTGTTTATGGCTGGTAAGAATGTATGATGTAAATTAATTAAAATTTTCTTTTTTATTAGTTTATTTTGGCAGTAAATTGTGTTTTAGATGTCTTATTATATGTTAATATACAGTGTTGAATATGTATTTATTTAAAGTAAATTATGTCCACATATGGAATTTACTTCAGTTATTTGGTAGCAATAATTTTTTTTCAAAGCACTTTTTTTTTGGTGGGTTATCACACTTTCAGTATCAAAACTATAAAACATCAGACCAAAATGTTTTCATATCTGTCTGATAGGTACATTGTAGAGAAACTCATGATGGCCTATTGGATGTACATTCATTCATTCATTCATTTCTTTATTTTCCATATATCCATACAGGCAAAAATCCTAGGATGTGGAAATAGTCCACTTGATTATAGATGTATACATGTAATAGATTACATAAGTCACACAACTAAAATAGCACACACCAGTTAACTAACATAGGTAATATAAAAAAACAAAACAAGAGCTTATTACAATTGTAACTAAACATAATTTAAAAAATGCATTACTATAAAAACTTAAAATTAATACAATTTTCCCATAAATCAAAATACATTGATACAGGACTTGTCATATACATACATACACATCCTCCACTTTCCATAAACATCCATACAGGGAACAAACCCAGGATGTGGAATTAGTCATCAAACACAACACAAAGTCACACAAGTCACACCGCGAAGATCACCCACATTAATTATCCAGCACATACAACAATACAAGGCAAAAAGATTAAACAAACATAAGTCACAAATAACCACAATACAACTCCTCACATCTCCCTTACCAACTATATTAAAATGTGGCGTTAAGCATTCAAATTTATGTTCCTTTGTAATTAAAATACTCATTTAATGTATAAAAAGAGTTAGCATGTAAAAATCTTTTTAGGGAACGTTCAAAGGATTTCTGGTTATTAGATAATTGTTTCAGCTCTTTAGGCAGATGATTGTAGATTTTTATACCAGAATAATATGGACCCTTTTGAACTTTAGTAAGAGAAGTACTCGGGGGAAATAGGTTAACATTTTGTCTGGTACCAATATTATGAACCTCCGTATTTCTTGTGAACAAATGCATGTTATTTGTAGTGTGTTGCATTAAGGAATATATGTATTGCGAACACAAAGGCAGAATTTTCATTTCCTTGAAAGAGTCTCTACATGAATCTCTTTTCTTTAATCCCATCATAATCCTTATAATTTTCTTTTGGATCATAAAATGTTTCATCATGTATGAAGAATTGCCCCAGAAGATACTTCCATATGTCATCACAGAATGTATATAAGCAAAATAAATCATTCTTAAGCTACTTAATGATATCATAGGCTTAACTGATCTCATGAGAAAGCAAGACGAACTCAATTTTGTAACCAGGTAATCAATATGATACTTCCAACACAGCCTATTATCAATATTTAGGCCTAAAAATTTAATACACTCTAAGTTAGTTGGTAAATTTTGATCAATATTATTATGCATATTATGATCCTCATAGTTCATTAAAGTGAAATGGAGAGTGTGGGTTTTATGAATATTTAATTTTAGCAGATTGGTTCTGAACCATGTATTAATATTGTAAAATATTCTGGTCATGGCTGATTTGTAGTCAGCGTATTCCGGATTAGTCACAATTATACTTGTATCATCTGCATATAAGAATATGTTTGTTCCATTAATTGAAACCTTAGTTATGTCATTTATATACAAGAGGAAAATAAGTGGGCCAAGAATTGAACCTTGGGGTACACCAAATTTTACTTCTGCCCAACTAGACGAGCTATTAATAGAACTGTTAGGGCCAAGGGTTACTCTTTGATATCTTCCATTCAGGTAAGATTTAATTAAGGCACCAAATTTGCCAGTTATTCCATAAAACTCTAATTTTTTGATAAGTATTTTGTGATTGATGCAATCAAAGGCTTTGTGTAAGTCGCAAAATATTCCTCCAACAAACTGTCTATTATTCATTGCTTTTAGTATTTCCTCTATTAATTTGAAAGATGCTTTCTCTGTAGATGAATTAGGTCTAAAACCATATTGATTATTGTCCAATATAAGATTATTGTCTATATGTTCATACAATTTGTTATAGATAACCCTTTCAAGAACCTTAGAAAAGGCTGACAATAATGAAATAGGCCTATAGTTGGCTGGTTCATATTTATTACCACTTTTGAAAATTGGCTTAACGACAGCAAATTTCATTCTGTCTGGAAACGTTCCCTGGGCAAGGGATTGGTTACAAATGTAAGTTAGTGGCGAAGTTATATATGGCATACTTGCTTTTAAAATTCTAGTGGAAATTTCATCATAACCATGTGAAGACTTGGTTTTCAAAGATTTGATTATCTTTCTAATCTCAGCAGTTGAGACATACTGCCATTTGATAGATTTAAAGGTAGACGTGTATTTATTGCCCAGATAGTATAATGGGCTGATGTTGGTTGGAGTTTTGTTATTGTTTAAATCATCTATAATTGTCTGAGCTACTGAGGTAAAATATTCGTTAAGTACGTTTGCAGTGCACTTTTTATTCTGTATCATAATGTTATTGACTTTCAGCGATTGGGGTTCATCCTTCTGAGTTTTAGATCCAGTCTCTTTTTTAATAATTGACCATGTAGTTTTTATTTTATTATAAGATTTTGAAATTTTATTATCATAGTGTACTTTCTTAGCCTCTTTAATAACTTTAGTAAGTACTTTACAGTATTTCTTATAATACAGTTTAAAATGTGGATCATCATCTTGTCTATATTTAATATACAACTTCCTCTTTTTTTCACAAGAAATTCGTATCCCTTGAGTCATCCACGGGTTACATTTAAGTTTGGAAGTAATAATTTTCTTTTTTGTAAAACATGAGTAAAAAATTCTTAAGTAAGTATTAAGAAATACATTAAAAGTATTGTTTACATTGTCATTTGTAAAAACATCATCCCATAGTTCATAGCTTAGCATTTCTTGAAATTTAATTATATTATAATTACTATAATTTCTCATGTACTGAGGATTACCTACTTGTTCGGATGATATTATATTATCAATTATCATCATTTGAGCATCATGATCAGATAGTCCATTAATTATTGGTTTAATTGTATAATTTCTAGTCATATGCTGTCAATAGCAGTTTTTAATACCTTAACAATTTGTGTTGAAAAATTGACCGTACCTATTAGATTGTAAGTATTTAAGAGTGCATCAAGTTGTTGCCTTCTATCGCAATTTTCTAGATAATTTATATTCACATCACCACATATAACATATTTGACTTTATTATTATGTAGCTTATTCAAGATGGCATCCAATTTTTGCAAAAATTGTTAAAGTTTCCACTAGGTGACCTATAAATAGCTAATATGATCAATGTGATATTAGTCAGGTTTAATTTGATTGCACAGGCTTCGATGTCCCTTTCCACACAGTAGTTAGACACAGATAGAGAATCAAATTTAATTGAGTTATAAATATATATACATACACCCCCATTTTTGTATGTTGATCTACAATAATTGGCCCCTAATACATAATTATCTACACATATTTTATTTATTTCGTATTCTTTAAATGGTGTTCAGTCAAACATATTATATGGGGGGGTCAGGTAATAAGGAATTTAACAGTTGTTCGGTTTTATCAGATAATCCTCTTATATTCTGATGACATACCTTAAGAAAATGAGATGTAGATTGATTAGTTTTCATACTCAATATGAATGCCCTAATATGAATGTTGAGAACATCATTGAGCGTATTTTAGGAATGCTCTGATTTTCTGGACATAGGTCTAAACCCATTGGACTATTTCAGAAGTACTATATTGTTTGTGTAAATAGCTTGGAGTATCTGTGACATTGTATGCAGTTTACATCTGCCATCGCCTTGTGTCATACTGTTCATTTCCACACCTACTAATTTAAGGGTCCCCTCCTGCATGTAAAACAGCTGAGTTTCCCCACACTCAGATGGTATTTACAAATAGTCCCAGTTGTGAAAGGTGCCTGGAAAAAGATGAATCAACCACACACATCCTATGTGACTGTGAGGCTATAGCTTACGTAAGATTTTGTCACCTGGGTCATTACTTTATGGAGTCAGGTGACTTCATTTGAAGTGCAGGATTGCTGAAGGGTTGAAATAGAAAAGGATGCCCAATAGATCATTGAAGAGAATGGTGCAAGGGCCAGTTTAGATCTACCCCTAATGCATTCATTCATTATCTGAACTCAGGCAAAGGGCAGCCTCGGATTCCAAATAAAAGCCCCAAAACCATAACTATTATTTCATGAACAGTATCCTATCTGCAATGAATAATAAGTTAATGGTAGGAGGCTTATTCTGTGATCTACAGAAAGCATTTGACTGTGTCAACCACAAAATATTACTAGAAAAGTTAATATTTTATGGAATAGAAGGGAAATTTAAGTCACTTATAGAATCATATTTAGTGGATAGATACCAAAGAGTTGTAATAGGAAACAAATTCGACAGTAGAAGCTTTTCCGAATGGGAGGTAATCAAATGTGGTGTACCTCAGGGATCAATCCTTGGCCCACTATTTTTTCTGTTTTACATTAATGACTTACCTTCAATAAGCAATAAGAAAAATAAAACAGTACTTTTTGCAGATGACACAAGTATTATAATAACTGACGTAAATAAATTAGAACTTGAAATTAATCTCAAACAAACTTTAAAAGATATTGACACATGGTTTAATGCTAATTTACTTGCTTTAAATTTTAAAAAATCTCAATATATTGAATTTCGTTCCAAGAATTGTTATAATATTACCCCAATGACCATAGATGATGAAATAAAATTACCAAAGGTGAAAGAAACTAAATTTCTAGGACTAATTATTGATGATACCATCACATGGAAACAGCATATTAACTATGTTATCAATAAAATTGCAAGGTCATGTTATGCGTTGAGAAACATAAAGCATTTTATCCCATTAGATACATTAAAGGTAATTTATTTTGCACACATTCACTCCATTTTAAG
>NW_019731981.1:265584-296723 GCF_002891405.2 Cryptotermes secundus | reverse complement strand
TTGACTTGTTCCATATCCTATGGTGTCTCACCTGTACTGGATTTACGGAATGTAAATAAATTCAATTCAATTCAATTCAATGTAGAATGTGGCAGATTGAGTTTGAGGACCTTAAATATATTTACATTATAGCTAGGTAACTGGGATTCAAATCCTGGAAGGGGCAGAACTATTTCTCTCTATTACTATATTCAGACTGGTTCTAGGCCCTGCCTATACTTCTGTCCAGTGGTTGTTCCCTTGTTGTGAAACAGCCACTATCTGAAGCTGACCACTCAGCAAAGCGAAAACTGCATGGAGTTTTACCTCATCCTCAGATGTCTTCAGGACAGGTTCAACTTTGTTATTTGTTTACTTTCAAGATTTGCGAGTTCAGTTTAACAGAGTGCCTGGGAGGATTAACATTTCTTTCACTCCAAAGAAGATTTAAAGAAAGTTCTTTGGAAAAATTAGAGGATAAAGGTTAGGGGTATATAGTTGGAGTGATGTAAGTCCATTTATTGAAGAAAAATACACTACTGGGTGATGGGGTGGAGTGCTCATGTGTAGTTGATTGAATAGTGAATGAAGGGGACCTGGAAATGATAGTATTAAGGTAGTGTAGCTCAGGGTTATATTCTTACAGTGTAGAAACTTGCTTAAGGTTGTACTGTTTCATTGACGTGAATCTGTGTTATTGTGTCTTATCTTATCTTTATAAATATACTTTGATCATGTGTTGTTAAATTCTGAATAGATAAAGTCAGAATTATGAGCATTTTATATGTCTTTGTTCTTCATATCCATGCACTTCAGTTCCTAAACAGGGGTCCTGCGATTATACATTGTTCCTTGCTTCTTATTCCACTCACATCGAGGACAGCACTACGTCTGTTGGTATGGTTATATAAGCATGTACCTTAAAGTACACCTGTTTATGTCTGTTGTTTGTCCTGTGCCTATATATGTTTTCAGAAATGCCTGGTGAAGAGAAAAGTTTTATACAGATTTAAATTATACTTGTGGTCCAGTTGCGTGCAGCTACAGTGCTGTGTGATAAATGACTGTTAAAGACAGCCAACCAACTGTTACTTGTCCTCTCACCGTTTTGCATACCTTCTAATTTGTTTTTAATTCTTTGATAAATAATAAATGTTAATATTTTGCCTTATGGTAAAATAGTGAGGCCTGTACCACAGTTAGCAACCAAAAGTGGCATTTCCAGCACCACAGCAAAACTTAACGTTGACAGCATGTGAGTAGAATGTGTTTAACTTAGCTATGTTCATACATTGTCATGCTGAGCAAGGAGGGTAATTTTCAAAGTCAGAATCTATTTTGAACAGTTCCATTTCATTCAATGACCATTTACAGTCTTATGTCAAATGGACATAAGAACTTAGGACAACTTAGCTAAAATCTACAGAATTAATTAAATGAAATTCTCTCGGTGTAATTGCATCAGCTTACATTCAGTTTATACATATCAGTAATTGCACCAAATCTTCTCCGATGATAGCCATGTCTTGTCAAGCTAAGAGCTAAAAATCAGTGCAATACTTCATCCTGTTGGTACGCTAGGTGACAGGAGTGGCAGTTTGCATGGTCATCCATCCAACGGTAGTCATCACATCGCTTAACTTGAAGTCCTCATTTGTAAACTAGACTGTCTTCTGTTATTTAACATGCCCCTTCTGATGTTTGTCTAATCTGTCTGTATTATTTTGTGTGTGTATATATGTACACATGCACACACACACAAAATAATGCAGATAATTAGACAAAATCCAATGGAACAATGTGTGTATATATATATATATATATATATATATATACATACATACATACATACATACATACACTTGTCCCATCATTTCACAAGCCCCTGGAAACCAGCAGCATAAAATTATTTGGGCTGCTGTCAGCACCAGACGGTGACTTCCCTTTCTACAGCTTCATCATCAGGAAATTGTTCAGCTGAAAGATGATGTTTAAGAGGGCCGAACAAATGGAAGTCTCTTGGAGCAAGACTCATCACCTGTGACAATTCAGGCTAGCATATCGTGTCCTTCATCGTGGTAGCAATTGAGATGCTGTAATGCCGGACCGATTCTTTGCATTTTGTGTTGTGGGTTCAGCATGCGCAGCACCCATCATGCACAGACTTTGTGAAAACCTAACCTGTCATGCAACTTCCATTTGTTCGGCCCTCTTAAACATCATCTTTCAGCTGAACATTTTCCCGAAGATGAAGCTTTAGAAAGGGAAGTCACCGCCTGGTTCCACCAGCAGCCCAAAGAATTTTATGCTGCTGGTTTTCGGGGGATTGTGAAACGATGGGACAAGCGCCTCAATGTACAGGGAGATTATGTTGAGAAATAAAAGCATTTTTCAAATCAGTACTCTTATTTGTTTAAGTTCTGTATCCATTTGTAACTTACTTATTGACTTACCTACATAATTAAATGAAATTGATCACACTTGATGGCAGTGTTATTCACTTAATATACTAATCAAATTCAGTTTTGATCCATGCTGGACAGTCTTAATTATCCCTTTAGATAAGACCAAAATGTGATTTTTAAAACTCATTAATTAATTTTGGAATTTCATATAATTAGGACCAAAATGGTAAGCTGTTCCAAGTGTAATCAGAGCTAATACTATACTACATAACCAGCAACATGCAGCAGGGTCCTTGGGTACATAATGGTCATTGAGCTGATCAGTGAATCCTCTGCTTTATGAGAACTATGAAGGTTCCTTAACATGTTCACAAGAGCCTACCACATAACTGTGTCCTAAATTACTTGAATCCATTCTTCATCCCCACACCTAATCTCTTTTAGATCTGTTACACTATTTTCCTCACATCTGTGATCAGGTCTCCCAAAGTGGTCTCTTTTTTTTTTTTAATTCTCTTAGTGGGGGTGGAGTCCACTCGACATGGCGGCCACTGATTGGCCTATTGTACCAGCCCCAGGTGATTATGATGATGCAGAATTTGGTGGAATGAAGATTGGTAGGGGAAACCGAAGTACTCATAGAAAATCCGCCCCAGTGCCACTTTGTCCACCACATATCCCACTTGACCAGACCCGGGATCGAACCCAGGCCGCCACGGTGGGAAGCCAACGACTAACCGCTTGAGCTATAAGTGGTCTCTTCCTTTCAGATTTACTTTGTTGGAAATTTAAGAGAGGAGGACAAAAATGGAGTTTCAGCATTGTCACGTGTATCATTTACAAAAAGAACACATTGAGATAGACTTTTTTTTACATAAAGTTCTGTGGTATTAGCTTAAAGAATGATATTAAACTGAAGGTGAGCTTGTTGTTAAGACATAAGAATTCTTCTAGTGACAATATCATGAATCATATGTCACTTGTATAGTGCAGTAAGTCCATGATTCCTGCACATTCTGGGATCTTGCAGTGATCAAAATTTTATTCCATATTGTTATTTGAGTGGACTTTATTGACATTCTTTTCATAAATATTAACACAAATTATTAGGTATTGTATCTACATTGAAATAAGTTGTGTTTGAGTATAGTCTTATAAGATCTTCATATGTTATCGTGTGGCTTGTCCTGTGATCAATAGAATAGTGATCACATAAATGATGCAACATTGAATAATCTAAGTGTCTCATGATATATTGAGATTATTGTTAACTTCAGATAAATCATTGTCACCTACAGCTACATTCATTCATTTGTCTGTACTCCAGAAATGGCACATCCTGTGATCAACAGAATAAGGCAAAAAGAATCACATAAATGATGCAACATTGAATAATCTAAGTGTCTAGTGACATACTGAGATTATTGCTAACCTCAGATAAATCATTGTCACCTGCAGCACCATTCAATCATTTGTTTGTACTCCTGAGATTGTACTTTCATATTGTGTAATTAATTTTAGTAACATATGAGAGACATGATTGTCATCACTGTTCATTAATTAATTGGGAAACAATTGTACTATGTGTATACTTTATCTATAAAAAATTGTGATAAGCTTTCTGAGATAAGATTATCAACACTGTTCATTCATTAATTGGGAGATACTGTACTTTGTTCAGACTTATATAAAGGAAATGCATCATACATATGGTGAAAGTTATGCAAGTCTCAAGAGATACCCCTGTTGAGGTTTCATTGATAAATTCTGTGATCTGAAGATTTCCACTTTTTGTGTGTGTTTATGAAAAGAAGAAATTTTTTAAGCTGCTTGAAGTTCAACCAGTTTTTCCTGCCTGTCTAGAGATAATTGCACCAGGTATCTCAGCGCACCCAGTACTTGCCTCCATACTGGAATTAATTTTATTCAAATTACTGAAAATATTTAAGAAACTGGCATTCTTTATGTTCATTCCTTATATTCCAGACATACTGATATCCTGAACATTATTCAAACTTCCATTTGTCTGCTAGTTTTCTTTGAGTACTCCCCCTCCCCTCCAGTTTGGAAGCAAGACTTACTCAGTCAGCTCATAAAACCATTTTAACTTCTGCACAGGACAGTATGCAAAAGAAGAGTCTCATGAAGAGATCCATTTCTTGATACTGAATTTGAAATAGAAATTAAGAACAAGTAAACAGTTACCACATGTGTATAAAATCCTATGCTTTAGTAAAGATTTCAGTACAATACCAAGTTGTAATATTGTTTGGAAGAAGCAGATAGTTACTGGCATCACATCCTGCCACTTGTATTCTCAGTTCTTTATAAGCCTGTAGGATTTGAGGTTCTCACAGCAGTGGTTATGAACAGTTCTGTCTTCTGTGATATAACACCATGTAGTCCATTGAAAATCAACCAACATTTCGGAGGAACATGTCTGCATCTTCGGAGCTGAATAATAAGCCAAGCTAAAATCCAGCACGAAGTAGGTAGCAAGCAGGGCTCTTAGAGCCCAGAAGACAGAACTCTATAAGCCTGATTAACACGTGAAGTATGTGTCCAAAATGCCAAGTCTGTCAAGTGTGCCATGACTTTCTTATGCATTTATATGTATTGGAAGGAAAAAATGTTTGATCTAAACCTTTTTTTTTAACTTTTTGACTTGCTGTTATGAAATGACTACATAACAGTGGCCACACAGGCTAAGGCATGAAATGTCTTTGCCCACTAGAACACTAGCATTATGGGTTTGAATCCCACTCAAGGCATGGGTGTCTGTTTATGTTAGGTAGCAGCCTTGTGATAGGTTGATCCACCCTACAAGAACCATCTGTCTTAGATTATGACACTGAAGTGACACGAAGTGTTTCACAGATACTCTGTGTTCCTAGTGGGAGCAATAAGAATACAAGAAGAAGAAGAAGAAGAAACAGGAGGAGGAGGAGGATGATAATAACAACAATTCAGCAATTATGGGAGGCACCAGTCACTTGTGTGGTGTATGACTGTTGCTTAGGGTTCTGTATGTATTTACTCATGCATTTTGTTCTTTTTTGGAGAGGGGTGTTAATACTGTATTTCCTTATTTTCTTCAACTTAAATTTTTTTTCAAGAAAGACAGCTGGGGATAGGTGGATGCATGGCTCACCCCTCCCTACTGGTATTCATACATGAACAGTAGGATCAAAAGTGGGAAGGAATACTCCTTGGAGTACATATATTTTCCACATTTGTTCTTCGTAGTTTGGCATGCTTCATTGCTCAGGAAGCATTATATGCAGGTAAAACAAACACAGTCTCTGTGTGTGAAGAAGACCATAAACCTTTACATTGGCACTTTCATTAAGTGATAGAGGTTATTTTTTATTTATTTATGACTTTTAACAATGATGTCTGTAGCTCAAGAGTGTAGCATCAAATGATGNCTGAAACGTCGGTTAACACCACATATACACGGTGCCAAATCCCAGAAGACTGCTTTCTTCAAAGAATGATGAATTGGAAAGGTTGAGGAAAGAAGTGGTTATGGTCAAATTTGAGGTACTATGCTGGATTTTACTTGAAGGTACTGAAGATAACCATGAAACCCCTCAGATTCATGGCTTTACCGACTTTAATGAGAATTTTGTACACAACTTCTCTTCTAACTGGTTCATGGGTTCTCTTACAGTTAACCACACTAGATTCATGGTATACCAAATGCAGTCAGAATCTTGTACAGCACTTCTATCCCAACTGAATCATGTGCTTTCTTGTAGTCTCTACATAGTAAGCTTAATCTCCCATTGTACTTCTGTTTTTCTCCGAAATCTAATAAGTAACTGGTCAGAATTCACACTGATGCATTTATATATGGAGTTAATGCTGAGAGAGGAATGCTGGATAACATTTTGTATGTAATTGAAGACAGTAATATTCAGTAATTACTGCTGTCAGCTTTGGTATGCTTCTTGTGAGTAGCAGTAGAAATTTTTCTTTATATAGAATAAATATGTTTCTGGATCTCAGAATGCAATATGTTACTTCAGAAAATTATGATTGTTTTACTAAATGTTTCTGATCAACATGATGTTAAAAAATTTCCAAAAATTAAAGTTGATATGTGTACCTCAAACTGTACTTAATTTATGGAAGCATACACTGTATTGTATGGCCCAGTTCTTTTATTCAGGAAACAAACCTATTAACAGTTCAGTTCTAAAATAAATAGAAACTTTGATAAATTGAACTGATGCCTCTTTTTGATGATTTATATAATGAAAACATTTCAGCCCTTCAGGTAAATTATTATTTTACATATAAGATTTGTGGATGATAATAAGAACATGTCCAAATAATAGTTGCAGCCTTTCTAATTTACTTTTATGAATTAAGCATTATTAGGATGATCAGATCAAGAGGATGAAGTGGGTGGGATGAGAAGTGTGTACAAAATATTTTTTTCATAAAAGCTGAAGGAAAATGACCACATGGGAGACTTAGGCATGGATGAGAAGAGAATGTTCAGATGGATTTTGTGGAAATTGGATGTGAGGGTATAGCCAGCAACACACAACAATTTCTTATTACTTATACTACTAACTGTCCACAGTCAGTATAGCGACTGACTACAAACTGGATGACTGAGGAGTCAGAGTTTGAGTCCCAGTAAGGTCAAGAATTTTCACTTCTCAATCCCATCCAGACAGGCTTTACCTTTACTAATAGCTGTCCAGACTGGATGGGCAGGGTTTGATTCCTGGCAGGGCAGATTTTTCTCTTCTCCCTAGTGTCTAGACCAGCTGTAAGGGCCAAACAGCCTCCTATCCAATGTCATAATGGGATGGTGCTTATTTATTTAAGCACAGGTGCAACTTAATCCTTATTTTAACTATACAGTTTTAAAAGTTTGGTTGTAATAAGCTATATTGTGAAATGTTTCAACTCTGTCAGGTGTAATCATGGCTTATACTTAAATGTGAGAAAGATAAACATTATTAATAATTGGAATGTGTACTGATACATATTTCTTTATTGCATGTAATTGACCATTTGGTAATATTATGATTATGTATTGCAAAATACTTTGTTAAAAATGGCATACAATAAGATTGACTTAAAAGCAACTGTGGGAGCATCCCCACAGCGTCTGGCAGACAACCGTCACCCCTTTCAGAAAGTGCCAAACTGGCAGCTGTGACCAAAGAGACACGGAATTTATACAATTTCCAACTACTGCGACTTATATACCAACTACATATATTTATAAACTTCGCCGTGACTCCGCCTTTCCGTGCACGGCCCAATGGATGCGCGCCATGACGACTGCAACTTTAGCTCCGCCTCCCGGCCGGTAGTATTTAAGACCGGGAACCCAAGGTGCAAGCAGTTCAACTCGAAACGGCAACGCAGTTACAGGCATCAACTCCACTTCTGCTACCAACTGACATAGCTGCCGCAAGCCTTCAGCGAACGCATCTTCCGCTACGCAGCAACCGACCGAGCCAGTCGATCCTACCGGCACGCTCAGCACGGCATCACCGCCTAGACAGGCCAGCCAACGCTTGAACATTATACGTGTATTCCGTGTTCTGTATCGTTCTGTATATTGACTTTAAAGGGTTCAATATATACAATTGTACAGTTTCGTGTGGTTTGTCCATTGGAGTATTGACGACAATCCCACACAACTAAGAAGATACATATATGCTCATGTTCGATAAATAGATACAGCTAATCTAAAATAAAAACATGAAGTGAATTATAAAGGTCAACATTTGTAGTTTTGAAGTAATATATAAATACCTCGTGTATAATATGTATATAATATGTAGTAATTGTGTCAGTCATATTTGTTATGTTCTGGTGCAGTCTGTGAGATATAATTTATTATATGAAACAAGTCCCATTAACATGGGTTTAATTTGGAAATTTTAATCAGTCATGGCAGTTTAAAGGAAGGTAAACATGTATTGTAAATAAGGGTCTTTAATTTTAATTTTCACAATAAATTCAAAGTAAAAGTAGAACAAGTGTTATTTAATAATTAAACATGTTACAAAAACTGCTCAAAGTATGTGCCACTGACTTTATGCATGTTAAGCCCAGTAAGTTGTTGAAGTCACTGGGAATGATGTATGAACAAGTACACTTACCATGATGACACTTAAACAGTTCCTGTAACATGTTTTTCAATAAAATAACATTTACTTTAGTTTTATGTAGAAATATTGCAGAATTTTTCATTAAAAACCATCATCAGTGGTATGGCTTCATCTTACTTTCAAATTTCCATGACTCCTTACACTTTCCAAATTGGGCCCATGTTAATAGGACTCATTTTACTCAGAATCGCTTATAAAATTTAGCTGACTCCTGTTGAATCATGCTGTGTTAATCCAATTTATTCTAGAGGTGAAACATCAATTTAAAGTCCATTGCGATGGAAATTTGGCTGAAGCTATCCATTCTTCTCTGTGTATTTGGTTTTGTGAAGGAGTTCCGTCCATCTGAGCCATTTGTTACACCATATCTTACAGAAGAAGGGAAAAATTTTACAGATCAGGTAATTTTTGGATGGCAGGCTTCTTGAGTGACAAGATGAAGGTGTGTTGTACGGCATTCCAGTTCGTAATTTTTAATAACTGTGAGCAGCAACCTGGGTGTACATGAAGCATTAGGGATAAAGATATTGGTTAAGAACTGGAAAATACGTAAGTGAAAGAGTAGGGTGTTAATATAAACATCTGAAATATTTCAGATGAATAAATAAAGTATTTATTCATGATTTCATTTGGAACACTTCATATGTAAACATAAAATAATATTTATTCCTTGTGTTTTGTAATTACACCTTGTTCATTTCTCAGTTATGTGAATAGTCAAATTTATGTGACTGAGATTAAATTTCTGGGATTAATTATAATTAATCCATTAATCCATTCCATGAAAGAGTATCATCAATAATTATTGATGATACTCTTTCATGGAAACAGCATATTGATCATGTTATTAATAAAATATCCATTGCATGTTGTGCTTTGAGAAATATAAAATATATTGTACCTTTAGATACGTTAAAGCTAATTTATTTTGCTCATATACATTCTATCATAAGTTATGGCATAATTTTTTGGGGTGGCTTCTCTTGTGTTATCAAAGTTTTTATATTGCAAAAGAAAGTTATTAGAATTATGACGAATTCTAGACCAAGAGAGTCTTGTAGGGACATTTTTAAGAATTTGGAAATAATGGTGTTCTACTCTCAGTACATATATTCATTACTTTTATACACAATTAATAATAAACATTTATTTAATTTTAACAGTTAGATTCACAAATACAAAACTAGAGCCCTCAACAATTTATATTTACCTGCAGTGAACCTAATAAAATACAATAAAGTTGCGTACCTATCAGGTATTAAAGTTTTTAATCATCTTCCTCAAACAATAAAAAAGTTGGCTACTGATGGGAGAAGTTTTAAATCTGCACTGAAGAGGTTTTTATATCATCATTCTTTTTATTCCATGAATAAATATCAATATAATTGGTCATAAGTGTGTAAATTTGTAATGCATTTCATTCAGTTAATTTAGGTAAATTAAATTAAACTGTATTAATTTAAATTTTATAGTAATGTTCTTTTTAAATTATGTTTATTAATTAAAATTGTATTAAGTTTTTTATTTTATTATTTATGTTGATTGACTGATGTATGTGATTTTAATTATGTAACTCATGTAATTCATTATATGTATCTGAACACATCTATTATCAAGCCAAAGCTTGAAATTATACTGTGTGGAGATTTTAATGTCAACTTTCTAAGTAACTCAAATAATGTTCACCAGGTAATCTCACTTTTGCAAACATATAACTTGTGCCATGTTGTTGACTTCCCTACAAGGATAGCTAAAGTGTCAAGTACTGCTATAGACAATATTTTTTTGGACTATAATAGATTAAATACCTTCCATGTGTGCTCTGTAAACAATGGGCTTTCTGATCATGACGCACAATATCTAGTGGTAAATAATGTTTTTGGAACTCAAATGAAAAAGAATAGACTTGTTAGGAAAAGACTATTAACCAAGTCTAGAGTCTTAAATTTTATTGACATGTTGCAAAATGAGAAATGGGACAATACCCTCAGTAACACAGATGTTAATGCTAGTTTCAATACATTCTTGAATACTTTCTTAGTTATTTTTGAATCGTGTTTTCCAATGCAATTTGTGGTAAATGCTGCATACAATAATCAGTGGATTACTAATGGTATTAGAGTGTCTTGTAGACGAAAAAAATCTCTCTTTATAATGTGCAGAGCTACTAGTCATCCTCAATTAAAAGAGTATTATACTCGATATTGTGCCATATTAAAAAGAGTCATTAGTAAAGCAAAAGAACTGTACTATAACAAATTGTTATCTGAATGTACCAACAAATCCAAGGTATCCTGGAAAATTATTAATAATGAAGTAGGTCATGCATCCAAAAAGAAGTTTATTCCATCAGAATTAAGAAGTGATAATAAAAAAATACACATCAATAAAGCAGCGGAGTCTTTTAATACATTCTTTATAAACTCAGTGGAAAAGCTAATTAGCCAGTATCCTATATATGAAGGTGTACATCCTATAATTAGAAAGAGCCTTCTTGATAAGTTTCCTGAAATAGCTAATATTCCAATTACCTTAACTGAAGTCTTAAGCACAATCTCTTCACTAAAGAATAAGACTTCCTGTGGATACGATGGGCTGTCCAATAAAATTATCAAGTTATGCGGTGAGCAGATAGCTAAACCACTCACCTATATCTATAACTTATCCTTATATACTGGAATATACCCAGATCGGCTAAAATATGCCAACATCATACCATGTTTTAAAAAGGGTGATGCATCCGAAATATCTAACTATAGGCCTATTTCTCTGTTGACAGGATTTTCCAAATTATTTGAAATATTAGTCTTTAATAGGTTAAAACAACAGTTGACAAATAATAATATTATTGTTGATGAGCAATATGGATTTAGAAATGGTGCATCGACACAAAATGCAATTTTTAACTTAACAAACTCAGTATATAAAGCATGGAATAATAAGGAACTGGTAGTAGGTATTTTTTGTGACCTTACAAGGGCATTTGATTGCGTTAACCATGACTTGTTAATTCAAAAGTTGGAACATTATGGAATTAGAGGATCCATTTTGAAATGGTTTGAATCATACTTATTTAACAGGAAGCAGAGAACTCTATTACAGACTCAAAACCTTAACACTTCTGTTTCCAGATGGTTAACTAGCAGGCATGGTGTTCCCCAGGGCTCAGTATTGGGTCCATTACTGTTTAATGTCTACATCAATGACTTTCCTAGTATCCTAAAAGGTCTAGCTCATATCATTCTTTACGCAGATGATACCACTATTATTGTTTCTTCAAAAGATATTACCACATTGAATCAAAAAATAAATCTAATAATGAATCGTATCCATAAATGGTTTCAAAATAACCAACTAGTACTTAATCTGGACAAAACGCATGTAATTAAATTTGCCACTCCTAAGGCTTTAGACTATCCACTACATATAGAATATAATGATCAAAATCTTAATATTGATGAAAATGTTAAGTTCTTGGGTATGTGCCTTGACTCTCATCTCAATTGGAAACAATATTCGATTAGTTTAATAAAAAAATTATGCATTGCAATTTACATGCTTAGAAAATTGCAACCCATTGTGAATGGACAAGTTTTACGTATCGTCTATTTTTCCCATGTTCAGGCTCAACTCAATTACGGAATTATTTTCTGGGGCTCATCTTCATCAATGAAAAGCATATTTGTGGCCCAAAAAAGAGCAATAAGAGTTTTGTTAAGGCTGGGTCCTAGAGATTCATGTAGGGAAGGCTTTAAGAAATTGGGTATACTTACAGTCCCCTGCTTATATATATATACTATGATATTGTTTGTAATTAAAAATTATAATATGTACCAAGCAAACGATAACATACATCAAATAAGTACCAGATGGCACAATAGGCTACATGTTTCTTCTGTGAGATTATCTTCCATTCAGAAGGGTGTGCATTTTACATCTATTAGAATATTTAACAACCTGCCACAAAACATATATATCTTGAAAGACAATATTAATATTTTTAAACAAAGACTAGAGGATTTTCTGGCTTCAAAAGCATTTTATTCGGTAGGTGAATATATGGCAAGTAGGTAATTTTATGCATTGTTACAGTCTGTTTTCTAAGACTATGTTCTAGCAAAGAATTGTAAGATGACTGATTTCTATACTGTTGTACCTATCAATGTTATAATTATTGAATATTTTATTGTCTAGACCAGGTTGCACATTGCAATGTCAGTTTGGCTGTGACGAGTTCAATATCCAGTCCGGTTTCCGGACAAAGGATCTGTGAAACCATGTAGCTATGTTATGTTATGTTATGTTATGTTATCAAAGGGACTATTTCCAAATCCTAGGTTTTATGCCCATATAGATATATGGAAAATAAATTAAATGAATGAATCTTTCTGCTTATATACATTCACTTCACAGAAACAGTTAGATACTGAAGGTGTTCAACAGCACTTATGACAATAACATTTTTTGTAGTTTTAGGCAAATGCTTATGTGCTTAATTACAATTTTGAAGACTACACCACCATAAGTAATTATACCAATAAAAGCATTTCAATACTATTGACTAATTATAATGTAAATTACATTACAAATATAATTTTAATACTTTCCATAGGTCTAACCATAATTTTTTAGCTTATCAGTGTTTACTATTAGAAACTAATGCCATATTTTGTATTTTTTTTACATGTTTATGTCCACAGGATATTGAAGTCATATTCTCTACTGGGACATATGCATATCTTGTGGAGATCATATTTGTGTTTTTAGTGACTGATTTATTTCGTTACAAACCTGTGATTGTTCTGGATGGTGTTTTTGCAATCATAACATGGAGCTTGCTTATTTGGGGGAAGAGTATTCTACAAATGCAGGTAATGATTTTTTAACCTTAAACTTATTATGTTCACAGATGCTTATAGTATAAGTATTACTATTTCTCTACTGCTGAGAAGCATAAAATGAGTCCCATGAACTTCCGATTTGCTAAACCAGAAGGAAGACAATATTTAGTCTACAGTACTTTCAGACTATGAAATAAATTGGTAGTTACAGAACAGCTTTTTTTTCATACACTTCACACACTACATTCTGTTTCTACCATCTGTCAGATTTTGGCCAGTGTGTTGGTTTCGCTCATATCTGACTACTTATTCATTGGATATCTTGCCAAGAATTTAGATACCCACTGTATGTTCCCAGGCTGTAACTTACAAATCCCATTAGGTTACACAAAAATATTTGTAGGTGTTTGAAGAGGAAAATGCGTTATGGCAGAAATGTGTGCCACTATTCTTTTTTAATGACAGTAAATTTACATACGCAATTATATTTTTTGTAATCTTCTTGAAAATTGTTTGTTAAAAATTAACAGGAAATCAAAGTGACATTATTTTAAGCATTTTTATTCCTTGTATTATATGTGCTGTACATTTTAAAGACAAGTTTCATTCAAGTATCAAGTCTGTGACTCAAAGTTCAGAAGATTAATTTTACTTGCACATATTTTTTAGCATCTTGCTGTGGGTATTGTATATCCTGGAACAGGTGCAAGAAAATAATTTCTTCCATATCATCTTTCTCTCCACTTTAATGTTTAGCATCACAGAACATAAACTAGCATGAAGCTGTTAGGGACACCCATTTTAGGCATGCAGAGCTGAACTCTTTGAAGTAACAAGTCTTTTCCTGAAAAGAATTTACTGAACTAATTATTCTGTTCTTTACAGTTTCAACTTAACATAGAGCTTAACATAATATATGAGGTATGAATTTTTAGACACTGTATGTAACATGTTTCTGACATAAGAGAATGGAATTTAACTCTATAAACATCTCATCTGAATGCACCAGACTATATACCTTCATACCTTCTCTAGAAGTTACGTAATTGTCTTGCATTATTTTTGATCCAAGTGCTCCAGAAAACTCTGAAAGTAAAAAATTTGTGGTATCAGTTTATCTTTTAAACAGTTTATTATGATTAGAATTGTCCTACATAACTGGAACTTTCAAAGATTGCAGAAATAGAGATATAATTTATATTTTTAAAATGTTCTGTAATTGTCATGAATTTAAATCCATATCTTGGTAAATATGTTCATAAGGATATTTTACACTGGAGATAATAGATGGTAGGCATGAGCGTGAGGTTGCTAGATATTTGAAATACTTCTTGGACATATGAATAACCCGTACAAACACAAAGCATACCTCAGTGGTGAAATCAGTAGCTGTATGATCGTATGTAATGTTACAGGTAATGGAGGTGTTCTATGCATTTTTCTTGGCAGCAGAGGTTGCATATTATACATATATATATGCCCAAGTAGACAGAGAACACTATCAGAAGGTGACCAGTCACACAAGAGCTGCATATCTGTTTGGACGTGCCTTGTCTGGTATTGTTTCCCAAACTCTAGTGTCAACTGGTACATTGAACTATTACCAGCTTAATTTCATTTCTTTTGCAGGTAAGCTCATCATTCCTGTTTAGTATAATTGATGTCTCTGAAGTTATGCTGTTTATTCTTTTCACTACAGAATTGTTTCAAACTTCCTCAACTATTACCATCTCGATTTCTAAATCTGTCATAGGATACATTATAAACAAGATCTGTTACCAGTGAAATTATATTTTCTAATTACTGTCTGTCTGAAAACACATCAAAATTTTGAGCTGTTCTATAAAAGAAATGAAGATAAAAAAATATAAAAAAAGTTATATGTACTCTCCCACAAAAAAGTTTGATCATCATGCCCAGACCATTATAAGTAAATCTGAAACATGTAGTTTCAGACATCCATACAGGTGTCAAGTGAGATAGTGATAAGTGAAATGTAACATGATGTCCTTGATAAGGAGGTGACACATTTGCAAGTTGCTGCTGTTAATACTGTTCCCTGGTACAGTGATATAAATTTCTGTATTTCTTATTATATTCTTTTTCAGCTGTGATTTCAGCCACAGTCTGGGCATTGTTTCTTCCACCTGTAAAGCACAGCATCTATTTCAATCGAACAAATATTGACAGACAAGATGTAATTACTGGTAATGAACACCATGGAGTTATCATAGAGGACTCAGGTAAGAAAGAAAATATTCCAAATTAAATTATATTTCTAGTTTTCTGGTAGTTTTGTTTTTTTGATTACATAATATGAACACAATGCATTTTGTGCTATAAATGTAAGGAAGCTTTTCAACAAACAAGAAGTACATAGAACAGTTAACTTACTCCATGGAGTTGAGCCCTTCTTGAGAAGCCACTCTTACTCAGCCACTCAAGATTTTATAGAACCTGAAGGTTCATTACTGTATTCACAAGAGTCCTCCACTGGTCCTTTTCCTGAACCAGATCAATCCAGGACATACCACCCCATCCTCTCTAAGTTCTATTTTAATATTACACTCCCACCTATGTCTGTGTCATCCTAGTGTTCTCGTTCCTTCCGGCTTTCTCACCAACATTTTATATTAATTCCTCTTCTCCCCCCTGAATGCTACATACCCTGCATATTTTATCCTCCTTCACTTTATTATTCTTATTATACTTGGCCATGGGTACAAGCTATGAAGCTCCTCATTATGCAGTTTTCTCCAACATTGTAACCAGGAACAGATACAACAAAATGCCAACACAGAAGGAATACACAGTGCACCCTAAGAAAAAATATCATTCATGGTGACATACCCAAGAAGACAAATGAGAACAAACTAAAAACTATAACATTTTCATGAATAGCTTCTATAACATATGGTATAACATCGAACCCCAGGCAAAGGATGACCTACAATGCAGAACAAAAACACAAAAAACAACCTAGAACTTTATATTCAGTGACAAGAGACAGGGCAACACATAGATTGATAATATTTAAAATGATAAAAGAAGATGTTCTGTTGTAATTGTTTTCTGTCTTTTACAAAATTATTTTGTGTCCCCCACTGCCTTCCTGAAGCTGCAGTCTGCCTGTCCAGCACAAAGTATAATGATCCTGCAGTCAAATTTTGATGCAGTTCAATTTGTGCTTTGTGATAAAAATCTGAATAACTACGTTCCTCATATTGGGTCTTAAATTTTACGGTCATTTTTAGTTATATTTTGTTATATTTCATGTCCACATGTGCAGGAATTCACTGGAAGGGAACTTCATTATATATTGTCAGTCTGAAGAATATTCACAAAGAATAAAACTGTACAAGTTTTCACATGAGATATTGTGCATGTACTACTTGAATTTTTTGTTTCAGTTTCAAAAGTACCTTCACCTGAATTATCACAGAATGCTTATGCTGAGACTCATGAATCTATGCCGCACTCTGTTGAAACACATGACACCAGCAGGTTACAGAATGTCCAGAAAGGACTTACGAATCGCTGGAAAATTGCATATTACTATCTATGGAAGGATTTCACTAGTGCCTACACTAACACTTATGTGGTCAAATGGTCTTGCTGGTGGGCACTTGCAACTTGTGGATTCTTACAGGCATGTGCATTACACTTAAGAAATACAGGGTGATTCATATAGAACCAGCCCGACGAAATGAGGTGTAATATAAAATATACCATACAGATATTAAAGTAATTTACACATATCTTATCATGGATTGTGTGCCGTGATCAGAGCAGGTGTTGAAAGTGTCTGCCGTTTTCAAGTAGGCATTAGAAACACTTGCTGTTCAACAGTGCACTCGATGACTGTTGCCTGCCCACTGCAGACACGTTTCGGCATTGTCCTTGACCTTGCAGCATAAGGACTGCCACTTACCGGATCATGCACATACCATTCAACTTAGCACGGCCCACAGATTATTATGTCATAATTGTGAGCAGTTATATGCATCACCTGCGGAATTATTAGCAAATTCATCGGGCCGGTTCTATATGATTCATCCTGTATATTTAAATAAAACCTCTGACAGAGAATGTCTATGCCTGATATTTGGTTGTAAGTTATGTCAGTTTATTTGTTGTCTTACACAGCAATTTTAGTCATTTCCTTTAACATCATCCCTGCCACCACCTCCTCCTCATCCCCCCAGTCATCCACTATTTTCTTTCTTTTATTTTTCCTCTTCCCAGATTAAGAGGAGAAAATCAGAACTGAAAGACATATGATGTACATTGTCATAGAAGCCTGAAAGTTGGAAGCCATGATACTGAACATAATGTAATAGATTTGATCAACATGTTGCTGGGCAACAATTCTGTAAACACAGTCCAACATGCAACATTAGAGGAAGCTATGTTTTCTGCACTTCCGACTGACAAGCCAATAGACTGACTTGATAGCGATCATGTAATATACATGTTTCCTGTAGGTCCATGTCTTTTCCGCGACTATATAAGGAAGAATGATAGAATTCGTTCAAGGCAGTTATGAGTGAGTAGTAGTGGCAGAAGCACTCAAACAAGAAAATAACAGTAAGCTGGAGGAGTACAGCAAGCAAAAAAGAAGATTGAAGGGTACAAGAAATCAGCCTTTGATGATTTAATGTGTGATTTGAGGACTTTGTGTGTGCTATAGCGCAAATTGGGAGTGCGTGATTTAGTGAGACTTTTATAGTTCCTGTGTTATAAATCTGTGAAGACCAGTGCAGATAGACTGAAGAGATTACTATGGAGTGCTTTGTATTGTGAAAGTCAGTAACAGTGTAACATTTAATTTAGTTACGAACTGTAGATGGTTACTAATCCAGTTACCAATCCAAACCTGTGTCTTCAGTCAGTCAGATGTGACAAAAATTTTATGTCAGCAAGGACCTAATATGTGAACTGAATTTAAATTTATGAATACTAACTGGAAGATATTCTATGCCTGACAGATTTCTTTGTTGAATACTGTATCAGGTAAAATTAAGATTAGGACAACACAATTACGTTTATGGTGGTATATTACATCCTTCTCCAACACCAGTGTGGTGTTGGAGAAGGATGGAGAAGATCAGTTGGACCGATTATATGAGAAATGAAGAAGTGTTAATTAGAGTCAGTGAGCAGAGGAATATCCTACATGAAATAAGAAAACGGAAGGCTAATTGGATTGGTCATGTTTTACGCAGAAACTGCCTTCTAAAAGAAGTTATCGAAGGAAAGATAGATGGGCGGATAGAAGTGACAAGAAGACGAGGAAGAAGACGTAAGAAGATGCTGGATGACCTTGGGGACAGAAGAGGATACTGTCATTTGAAGGAGAAAGCTCTAGATCGCATTAATTGGAGGAATTGTTTTGGAAGAGACTGTGGACCTGTCGTCTTGACAGATTACTGATGATGATGATGATGATGATGATGATGATGATGATGACAGATTATCCACTTAAAGAGTTTTGATATGTATATTTAATTTTGTTCCCCCCCAGTTTGACTTCCTTACTCTTACATATAGTCAGATATAACTGAGAGAATTTTATTTTCTCTCCATAATTTGTTTTGTAAGAAGATCTAAATGTTCCAATTTATTTTTGATAAGGGGTGAATTTCCTAATGAATGATTGTTTGGTGATACATGTTCAGCTTATTGGCATATTCAAATTTTGCTGATTGGAATAAGTCTGCATACTGAAAGTTTGTTGAGGTATGAAATGATGCAACTGGGTGTTATTTGTTATGTATTGAGACATTCTGATGAATGCAGTCAGAAGGTTGTCAAACCAATTTAAGTGAAGACTGAATTGCTTCATACTGTAGCTGTAAAATTCCTTCTCTCTGTGGGATGGTTGAGAAAAAATATTTGAGAGATTTATGTCATATGTTTTTCTTTAATGCTCATACTGCTATGGACTGGTGTATTATTAAAAGTACTTCTAAAGACAACCTGATTATTTTCTTTTTTAGGGCTCCTGGTGATCTCAGGATAGGACATTGAATTCTCATTCAGAGGGTTCCCAGCTCAATTCTCAGTCTCACTTATGTGCAGAATTTTCATTTCACAAATTTAAACCTATACCTCTTTGAAAGATTAGAAGAAGCCTTTTGGGAATATGAAGAATATGAGCTTCCCCATCCCCTATAGCTCATGTTATGCTGAAGCACTCTGCCTGCTTACCATGCTCCAGAAATGTTCATCCTATCACTGGGTCAATAATCTGTCCTCATCATCATCATCAGTAATCTGTCAAGACTACAGGTCCACAGTCTCTTTCAAAACAATTCCTCCACTTAATGCGATCTAGAGCTTTCTCCTTCAAATGACAGTATCCTCTTCTGTCCCCAAGGTCATCCAGCATCTTCTTACGTCTTCTTCCTCGTCTTCTTGTCACTTCTATCCGCCCATCTATCTTTCCTTCGATAGCTTCTTTTAGAAGGCAGTTTCTGCGTAAAACATGACCAATCCAATTAGCCTTCCGTTTTCTTATTTCATGTAGGATATTCCTCTGCTCACTGACTCTAATTAACACTTCTTCATTTCTCACATAATCGGTCCAACTGATCTTCTCCATTCTTCTCCAACACCACATTTCGAAACTTTCCAGATGTTTCTGATCTACTGCCCTAAGTGTCCATGTTTCAGCCCCATACAGAGCTATGCTCCAAATGTAGCATTTCACTAGTTTCTTCCTCAAATTTAAGTCCAATTTGCTGGTAAAAAGATTCTTCTTCTTGCTAAATGCAGCTTTTGCCATGGCAATCCTGGATTTAATTTCACAAGTACACCTTCCATCATCTGTTAACAAGCTACCCAAATATTTAAAACATTTCACATTCTCCACTTGTTTTTGGTCTATCTTTATTGTGACTGGGGTTGGTTGTCTCGAAATTTTCATTACTTTTGTTTTCTCCACATTCATTTCCATGCCATAGCACCTTCCAATTTCAATTAGTCTATCAATCATGCCCTGTAGCACAGTTTCTTCCTTAGCCATTAACACAAGGTCATCTGCATATTTCACAGTTTGAATAATTTGCCCTCCTACTTTGAAGTCACCGAGCCCATCCAGAGCTTCCTTGGTAAGGCATTCGCTGTACAAGTTGAACAGAATTGGTGATAAACAGCATCCTTGTCGAACTCCTCTTCCAATCTGCACACTTCCTGTCTCCCCCCTGTCCAGTCGTACTCTAACTTTCTGATCCATGTACAATTTGCTAATCAATCTTCTTTCATGCCAATCGATACCTGTTTCTTTCAGGATCTGCATTAATTTGGTCCAGTTTACCCGGTCAAATGCCTTCTGCCAGTCTATGAAGCAAACACACAGTTCTTCATCTATCTCCAAAGTTCGTTCCGCTATAATTCTCATCATCCCAATTGCATCCCTGGTTCCTTTTCCTCTTCTAAATCCAAACTGATCTTCTCCAAGTACATCCTCTATTTTCCTTTCAATTCTTCTTTTAAGTATCTTTGCTATTATCTTTGCTGTATGTGCAATAAGACTTATTGTGCGATGGTCGCTGCATTTTGTAGCTTTTGTCTTTTTCTTTAAGGCAATCATTGTAACTTCTGTAAAGTCCTTGGGCCACTCTCCACTTTCATATATGGTGTTCATTAGTTTTGTCAGTGTTTTCAAACCACCTTCTCCCAGTAACTTGAGCACATCTCCAGGTACATCATCATCTCCTGTAGCCTTTCCCTTCCTCATTTCCTTGATAGCTTTTTCCACCTCACTTTGTAAAATATATGGTCCTTTCTCGTCTGTATCTACTTCTTCTTCCGGTTCAACTTCTAAGGTTTCTGGCCGATTAGGTCGATCATATAGTTCTGAAATATAATTTTCCCAAATTTTCAGCACTTGCCTCTGATCTACTATTCTATTCCCCTGGGAGTCTTCGATGCCAACATTTTGAATCCCATGATTCTCTTTCCATCCTAGTTCTTTTGTCTTCATGTACATCAAATCATAACGGCCTGTTCTTTGAAATTCCATAATCTCATTACATATCTTCTCAAGATATTCCTTTTTGGCCCTGTCCGTGGCTCTTTTCAATTCATTCCTCAGTCTCCTGTATTTCCTCCTGCCTTCTTCATTGTTGACATTCTTCCATTTCCTTCGCTCCTCCATTTTACTCATCATCTCCTGTGTAACCCATGGTTTTCTTGCTATCTTCTCAACTTTACCTACCAAATCACTGATAGTATCTAACATGCATTCTTTTATATCGTTCCACTGCGCTTCAGCATTTCCGCTTTCACCTTCAATTGCACCGAGTTTCTCTTCTAGAGTCTCTTGCACGCTTTGTCTTTGAGCATATAACTTCTCCAAATCCCATCTGGGTCTGCGCTTTCGAAATCCTATAATTTTCTTCAACCTGGTTCGGAACTTGGCAACCAGCAAGTTGTGGTCAGAGTCAATGTCTGCCCCAGGAAGCGTCTTCACATCCTTCACACTGTTTCTGAATCGATGTTTCACAAGGATGTAGTCCAGCTGATGCCTCTTCCAATCCCCAGGTGCCTTCCATGTGTAAATTCTTCTCTTTGGCTTCTTGAACCAAGTGTTGGTAACAATCAATCCATTTCGTTCACAAAAGTCAATAAGCATTTGACCTCTGTGATTCCGTCTTCCTAGTCCATGTGATCCAACAATATTCTGATATGGTTCATCTCCAACAATGCTGTTCCAGTCTCCCAATATGATGCTGTTTGTGTCTCCTCTTCCATCTTCCTGAAGAATTTCTTCAATTGTGTCATACACTTTTTCCACTTCATCATCTTCATACTCTGATGTTGGCATGTACACTTGTATAATCAGTATATCTACCGGTTCCGCCTTTAACTTCAGAGCAATAATTCTGTCATTACAAGCAATCTTCTTAACAACACTCCTCACTACACTTTTATGCACCACTATTGCCACACCTCTTTCAGCCCGTTCACCTCCGGAATAATACACTGTATAATCACCGCTTCTTATTTCACCTTGTCCTTTCCACCGCACTTCGCTGACACCTAGCACAGACACTTCATTCTTCTGCATTTCCGTTTTCAAATTCTCCAATTTTCCTGCTTGATTCAAGGTCCTGACATTCCATGTTCCAATCTTGTATCCATGCTGTTTCTTCTGATCTTCGCACTTTTTCTTGTTGTAACGCCTGCATGACATTTCCTCTAGAAACACTCCCCCCCGGAGATCCGATTGGGGGAGTAGTTTACCTCCGGATTGTTTTGCCTCCAGAGGAAACATCTCGCATATATGGTATCTCTGTTTTTGGAAAGAGACTATCCAGGAAAAGTGATAATGTGGTAGTTTTTCCATTTGCTTTCCACATCGCAGTACAGCAGCCGTTCAAACCACTCTGGTCACGCCTGCTGCTATACGAACTTGAACCATCTCGAGCATCATTTGCTCTGTGCTTCAAGTCGCTGCTGATGACGCTGCTTCCGGCATCAGTTTTTGGTGTCTCTCTTCGTCTGATGCCTACCCTTTGACCTGTCCAGCAAGGGAGGCCCTGCCAGTAGCTACGCTACCGCTGGTATAGCTCTCAGGGTCCTTGGCATACTCAAACCCCCTCACCATGATAAGGTGGAGACACCACGAGGGAGAATCTGTCCTATGTGTGATTAAACTTCAGAAATGCATTCTGTGTCCTTGCATAGATGAGAAGTGGTCAGAAAGATCAAACAGGCCATACATGGAAACAAACAAACAGTGTTTTCTTGTTATTGTTATTGTTATTATTATTATTATTGGTGTTGTTGTTGTTGTTATTGTTGTTGTTGTTATTATTATTATTATTATTATTATTACTATTATTATGTGCTTATAATATGTTAATAACAAATTATTCACATTGCATATTTAGAAATATGAGTCATGATTAACTAATACTGTAATATTTTTGCATGTCATGTTTCTAATCAAGAAGCCTCTGTGCCCAAGATTTCTATCAGGCTCCTCTGTTTCCTTGAGATTGAATTTGCTTTGGGGGTGTCCTCACTTCCTCAAGATATGTAGGAAGGTTAAATAGTGGCATAGCATCAGGGACATGGGTTAATAATTCCAGAGGGCATTCACAGTATTGCATATACACTCACTCATGTATGTCAGAATAGTTTATGGCAGATTTGTTTATGGTACTGATAAGCTGATTTTTAAAAATCCTTCACTGAAACACTATATAAAAGAGAACTCAGTTTCAAATCAAATATATAAATCATTTTGGATGAGGCATCTGCCATGATGAAATGAACCAAATTTGTTCTGCAGTTAATAAATATGAATAATGAAAGTGGCATAATGATTGCACATGGAAAAATAGGTTGATTAAAATGCTTACCTTATATTTGTGCAGGTTCTTAATTATATCCAGTTGGTATGGGAATTAATCATTACTGAAAACAATATGGACAGTAATACTGAACTTTACCATGGAGCAGTAGAAGCTATATACACAGTAATTGGTAGGTACAACAGCTACACAGTGTGTGTGCATGCATGTGTATGCATTTATATGAATAATTATGACATTCTAAGACTCCTAATTTGAATGCAGTAATTATACCACGGATTCAGGGATGAGATTGCTATAAATTTTGAAACTGACACTTTTCAGTAATACAAATACCTTTCTTGCCATACAAGTATGTGGTGTTAATCACATAGCAGCAGGTATATATAGTGCAGAACATAAAAGGAGGCCCATTATTTAATAGAAGTAAAATATAATTATGTATTGAAATGTTTTAGATATAAGAAGAGAGTGAGTTACAAAACGTATGCACAGCATAACAATTCATGTGTGGTCACTCACTGCTACGTTTCTATACATTTTCAGCTTGTTAATGCTAATGTTCACATAAAATAGAATAAACCAGGCAAGGCAGATGATCTGTAGCAAAATTAGTCCAAAGATTCTCATGTTAGGTGATGACATCCCTCTCATTTAATTATTCTCGAAAAAATGGCTTAGGGGAAAATGTATTGGACATAAATGTGTGTTTCATTTTACTCTGATATTGATTTGAAACAATTTTTCTCCAGTAAATAGTTAATGAATTATGCTTGAGATGCACACAGGAATGCATGTAGGTCTTCATGTCAAGTGTCTGTTATTGTTGTCTGATTTTCTCTGTGGTTTCAGTCCACAAGCGAACTATACCGCGACTGCCACTTGTTGGCAAAGTTTTAATCAAAATTTCAATATTTCAACAAATTATAGTAAAACTTTTCAGTATCAAATTTTATGAAAATCTGTTCAGCAGTTCTAGAGTTGTTACATGCAGACAGATTGTCTGACAGACATGGCAAAGCTAGGAGCACTTTTGGAAATTCCCACTGTGAATGAAAAAAGGGATAAATAAATATTGAAGAACAGTAGCACAAGAAAGTGTTATAAACCTTGTCTCTCTTGTATCACCCATCCTTTTACAATAACAAATTTATGGGTCATTAATATTAATAAATTAAATTGCATTTGTGGTGCATGCAAAAATTTTGCTTAAAACCTGAAGGAAGGAGACTTCTTTCAAGACACAGGCATTAATGAGAGAACATTAATAAAATGGAACTTAAATAGATAGAATTAGGGTGTTTAACTGAATTCAATTGGATCAGGATAGTATCCAGTGACAGGATTTTGTAAATATAGAAATGAACTCTCAGGTCCATTAAAAGCCAGAGAATTTCATGAGCTTCTCAAGAGTGGCTGTGTTCCATGGAGTTCTTATGACTCAGTGCCATGGTTTCACTTCGCAGATGTAAAGCAGTTGAGCTATGAAACTAGCCATTTAGCTTTATCTAGTGATGGGGTTATAAGAGTCTGGGGCTTTTTATGACAAAAATTCATACTGCAGGTTGCATTAATCATATATCAGATAATGGTTACATTCATTTTGAAATATGCTTCACTCAAATTGAGTATAGCAGTATCTGATACAGAGATTTCAAAATAAATGTCTCAGAATCATAACTAAACTGCCATAACCGACAGCCACAAAAAGAAAGTGGGACTTTATAACATAAACTATTTAACTGACTAGACATTATTACAAAATACCCCTTCTACTTCAGACCCAAATCCCAGTGCTCCAGTTAATGGTAATGTTTATAAAAATTATAAATAAAATAAAAAGGTTTTGATTGTGTTATTATATTGGATTATATAAACATTAATGTAGCTAAATAGTTATAACCAAGAAGAGATTAAAAATGCCCGAGGGTTGATTTTTCAAGATCTTGTCTGGTTCTTCATTATTTTTAGAGACATAACATCATCCAGAGGGGTTTTTTGTTTCTGTGGCAAAGGTTAAGAAAAATTCCAGAACATTTCAGTTCTGCTGCACAAATAGATATGTTCTTGCACACTGTGTTATTTATGTACCACATTTTTAAAACTTCAGTTACCTCCTGCCACTACTCCTTGACAATCTATGGATCATCTGTGCCCCTCCTGCTTGGCTGGTTGACGGAAGCTACAGCGACTATTCAGAATCAGTGTTAAAAGTCTGGCCTGCTCCACACTTATGTATAAAGGTTGTAACTGAAAGGTGCAGACAAACTTTGGGCATGAGTTCTATATGCCAAAACAAGAAAAAGTATCCATGTCAACATGTGTCCAGAAACATTTAAAGTGTGAGTTATAGCTGAAAGAGTACTATCGTGACCTATTCAACTGATCTACCAATTTGGATGACCTATTTCTTTCTGGTAGGTTACTAACTGCCTGCTCCTGCATGTTGTATGTAGACCTTTGAATGAATTCTTAATGTTACCATTTACAGTCCATTTGAGCAGTCAGGTGGTGTTGGTAATGTGTTTAGCATTAATGTTTGAAGGGATTGTGGATGACTGTTTGGTATGCCCACATGTTTTGTCACATCAGCTAACAGGCGACCATTACTGAGAATTCCACTTGTATGATCTGTCAAAGCCACTGGAAGATACACCACTGGCAGTCAAAAACGAATGTGGTGCACTCATGATGGTGCTCTGGCACCTTTTAGACATGCCATGCCATGCCATGACAGATGGTCTCAGTAACACCTACCATGACTGATAGATATGTCACACTATCTACAGCTACCCCAAAATCTTTGAATGAATACAGAAGTCCATGATTAGACATGCCGAGGCACGTCGTTTTTGTATGTTGAATTTGAACCAAAGTTTGTCTGAACCTTTCATTTACATTCTATATAATATCTATGTTCAGGAGACAGGATAGCTCAGTCGATATAGTGACTAGCTATGAGCAGAACAGCTGAGGGGCCAGATTTTGAGTCCTGGTAGGGGCAAAATTTTTCTTCTCTCCACATCGTCCAGACTGGTCCTGGAGCCAACCCAGCCTTCTATCCAATGGATACCAGGGGCTGTTCCCCTGGGGGTAAAGTGGCGTGAAAGTGAAGCTGACCACTCCCAATTAGTGCTGAGGTCAAGAATACATGGATCTATAGTTAAGCACAAAGACAGCTTTACCTTTATCTGCATTAATATCAATAAAATCTGAGTTTATTAAATTTAATATTAAGAGAGTTCTTTTTCAAAATTATAATTCAGTCTAGTAACCATACTCAGATTTTGAGCAATATAAGCATATAAACTGGCCTGCTAAGCCAGACAGGCCTAGAAAGCTACCTAATGACCTTCCTCACCCCCATCATGCCAGCACTTCTGCAAGTGTAAGGTGTAGCACTGTCATTTCAGTACTGGTTTGAGTTCCAAGTGAGCTTTCTGTCAGTTTATTTGCATTTAAATTACATATTCACAGAATGAATGCATCCTGACTGTCAGTCCATTTTTAAAAGGAAACTAAGTCAGAATGCAGTTATTTGATCATTCATCAGAACCAAGAATGTTTGAAACATTGATTGAACCGAAAATTAATATTATGTCACTGAAGATCACATCCAGCTTTGCATCACACTTGTATAATTTATTCTTTAGGAGCAACAGCATCTTTAGGTTGTGGATGGCTACGCCTGAACTGGCAAATGGTGGGTGAGGCTACTTTAGCAATTTGCTCACTTATAGAAGGGACTTTACTCATTGTATCAACCATGGCCAACTCTTTGCCAGCTGCGTATACATACTATATCTTATTTGGAATCATCTTCCATACCATGATTACTGTTGCCAAGTAAGTTGAATTTATTCTGTAACAATTTCCAGCCATACTTTAGAGGTTTCTAACTGGGTATTACAGTGAAATACTGATTAAATGAACATCAAGTTAATGAAAGTCTTCAACTTTCAAAATATTTATTTTATTTCCTATCAAGCTTCAAATCTACATAAATGCAATTAATTTCTGGTAAGAAATTTAATTCGATAAATATTACAATGGATTTTATCAAAACATTGCTAGGCAACTGCTTGGTAAATAATGTATATTCCAGCACATATGCCACACAACAATGCAGTGGAAATATTTTCTGTGGTCCATGCCAAGCAACAGTGTGAGTGCTGTGTTTTCTGCATGGTCTGTGCTGTGTCTATATAACAGGAGTGTGTTTTCATCTGACATCAGATTAGTTTAGTACAGATTAGTACTGTGGTGTATAGACCCATTGCTAAGCAGTGACTCTGTAAACATCAGCCATTGAAAAGCTATATATCAGTCTTCATGATATTAATATAAAGTAATAGAATTAAAGAATTGTAAGGGAATGAATCAATCCATTACAATGTAAATCATCACCTTCTTGTTAATCTACCATTTCCAACCTCCTATGGAACTCAGAAATTCATTATCTTCAAAAGAGCCCATCACTGGGCCTGTCCTGAGTGAGATGAATCCAGTTCATACTCCCACTTTTCTTAATGGGCGCTTCCTTTCCAAGTTTTGAAGTAAAATTTTTATATATTTTTCATCTCACCTATTTACGCTAAATGTCCAGCCCCTCTCACATTCCTTTATTTTAACACCCCAATAATATCTGATGAATATATCAAACGATTCTTCTAATAGGTTATATATATATGCACATATATTTACATAGTTATTTTATCTACAGTACTGAAATTGCAGAACACTTGAATGAAAACAGCTATGGCCTTATCTTCGGTGTGAACACTTTCTTGGCTCTGGTATTCCAGTCCATTTTAACAGTAATTGTTGTTGATGAAAGGGTTCTGGCCCTTGATACACGTACTCAGGTAAGCACTGTCTCACATAAAATCTGGTTTCTAGATCACCAGCCATTCAACTTGTAGAATAACACTGATAATGTGGGACCATGTTAATTATGACTGAACAAGAAGTATGTATCAGCCTTATTGCATACACAAACATAGTAAACCTACACTGAACATGTAATGCCTGTGTATGGAATAAGAAATATTAATAATATCAAAATTAATTAAATTTAAAATATATAATGAACTTTAAATATATTTAAACTTCACAGTTTTCAAAGTAGGAATATTACAATCATTTTGATATCAGTATGGTTAGTTCTTTTAACTATGTGATGTCCAGTGTAATGGTGAAATATCTATAATTAAAAACCAGTGACAATAAGTGTAAAAATAACACTGATGTATAACATTGTAAGTGATTGTTAAATATGACCTATACAATAAAAAGCAACAGAATGCTACAGTATATGAGAACAAATATAATATGAAATCTGAACATGCTGAAAATGTCAATATTTATTATTCATATTTGTGTTTCATGTACCATCCAATGGAAAACTAGAAATTAAGAATGTCAATTGCAACCTATTTGAAACTTGCTTAACATTCCTTTCTTCAGCCGAGATCTTATCCACACTAGTATTTAGATACAGCACAAGTCCAGTGAAGTATAAAGTATGTTGCATACTTAGAAGACTTAGTGTAGAGTGATTTTTAGTGTGGAATTGGCAATACTGTTATAGTTATTTGTAGTTATGACCTGCAGTTGGTCAATAAATCTAATCATCAAGTCCAGAACCCATTATTATTAGTCATGGAACCCTGGACACATGACAGTACAAATTTTTAGTATAATTTGTATCTGCAGCTGTATGATATTTTTCTTGCAAATCATTTAATTCTACATTCATAATAGAAATTAATAATGTATTGAATTATACACACAACAGTTAAGGAGCAAGCAATAATTCTCATAACTTGAAAAACTCTCTTACATGTTATGACTCTTAGAGCAATAATTTTCATGATCAGCAGCATAAAATGGAAGAATTGAGTTCCTTTATTTATAAAATATCATTTTAGAAAGTGTTATGAATAGGTGACACAGAGGATGGACACAGTTGCTGGACATATGCAGTAGACTGTTCTTTTACACTGAGTTAATAGTCTTCAATTTAAATTGTCTTGCTATAAATAGGCCTACACACTTGATCATTTTATAAATTGTATTTTATTGTATGTCATTGCTAATTTCCATTTTTAGAGTTCAGAAATTGTCTACTGCTTTAGAATATTGTGCCATCTGTGTTTGTTTGCAGTTTCTGGTGTATGGTGGATATTACATGGTGCTTGGGATTTTATTTGGATGCATGTCTGTATTCACACTGTGCAAAAAGGAGATACGTGGACAAAAACTGTGGTTGCCAAAGGAGACAGAGTAAACAGCTAAGTCTTCAGTAATCTGAAATCTTTAACAGTGAAGTAAGAAAAATGACAGGCTCTTGTGTACATTAGATTAACAATTATTGAATGAAATTTTGGCTTCTTTAACAGTATTAAGACTAATGCTGATCCACTAACCATCTGTTGTACTATTACTCAAAATATACCTGCATGTGTGTTTCTTCTCTTGTCTCTTTCACTTTGCTCATATCCTCATCAGGTGTGTCTCATTGCAGTATGAATGATGGTTTTGTTAATATGAGAAAAGGAGTGTTATGTTCCTAAACTTTAAAAGTACAGGGACAACAGTTTGGTCTGGCCAGTTTTCAAATTCTATTGGCAACTGTTTCAAGTAATTTTAGAGGTAATATGACATCTGATAATAAAGCAACCATACCGATTTTGTAAAAGGATTTTTTATGTTATCGATTAATGTAGGTGGTCATGATCAGTGAACTCTCCTGACTTTGTACACACCTATCCACATCTCTACAACGCCTAGAAGCACTGCTGAACCTTCAGTACTGATGTCACACTGCTCTGAATATCTCCAGCAGATTCAAAATAAAGTTCATTCAGTTTTGGGAGTAAGAAAAAGTCATGTGAAGCAGTATTTGCCAGGTGTGGTGGTACTTACAGATTTGTATAATAGAAAGAGCTGTGGAGTTTTTTTATTTTTCATGACATAAAATCCACTTGATCAGTAAAGATTTCATCCATCATACATATTTTAAGTCTTGAAAGTGCAAACCTTGATTGGCCCTTTTGCTGAATGTTATTTTCTCAACATTTTTCTAAAATACTAATTTTATGGCAAAAATATGAAACAGCAGAACAAAAATTAATCTTCATAGTCCAGTTGTAATGGCAGCAACCACCGCCATGTCCCTCAACCAGACCCCCTTCTTTCCATTTCCCCCTCTCCACATGCCCTACGCTTGCGCCCTTCATCCTTTCACCAGGGACTGAGAGGCTCGTCTGAACACTGGAGGGCCATTCTGCTGCACGCCGTGGAAGAGTCTGGTCTCGGCCCAAAATTATTTTTTGGAATTGTGGTTTACTAAATTAACGGCGGAGTTGGGGGACGCTTGTACGTTGTGCCGTCCTTATCTGGGGCAGTTTGTATTTTTTTTATCAATTATATTATTATATT
>NW_019731981.1:236803-259979 GCF_002891405.2 Cryptotermes secundus | reverse complement strand
ATTATATTATTATATTCATTTGGTGTCTGTACTGTTAATATAGTTTCCTATCCCAAACCACTTTTCGGTCCTTGGGCTTTGGTACGTTTCACAGTGAACAAGGTTAATTGGCACAAAAGGAGAAGATCATTTCTTGATGTGGACTAAAATTTAATGTTGCACTGTATGATAATGGATGCTTGTTTGACTTTAATAAACTATCACAGCCAGAGGCTTTTAGGTCTGTTTTTAAGTCAAACTGAATAGCTATTTTGTTTATTGTAGTTACTGCTATATCAGCGGCCTCCGCAGTCTAGGGGTAACGTTCCCACCTCATAACTCAAGGTACGTGGGTTCAAACCCGGCGGAGGTCGTGGAATTTTGAAGGGCGGAAAAATTCAGGGAACAAATCCTCTGGGAGGGACTTTAAGCCGTGGGTCCCGTGTCGTAGCTCTACGGCACGTAAAAGAAGCTCATGCCTCAAGGAGGCCTCTGAGCCAAATTATAAAGGACATTTCCCGCCCAACAATAGTCTCTAACGCCTCTGGTAGATGGGGGAAGCATCTAGATACCACTGAGCCAGTAGAGGCCGAACTCGCTGGCTGAGTCGGAACTGATGGCACGCATCAGTGGTGGACAAAGTGGGGCTGGGGCAGGTTTTCTCTGAGTACTTCGGTTTCCCCTGGAAATCTTCATTCCACCAACTGCCCCACAATCACCCTCACCTATCATCTGGGGCTGGTACAATAGGCCACAAGTGACCGCAGTGCAAGGGACTTAGTCCCACCCCACTAGCAATTAAAAAAAAGTGTGAACCAGTATTTGCCAAAACGAAATTTTGCATACATCTAGGATTTCAGTAGACCATGCCATGCCTCAGGTAGTCAGTCACCAGCTTCCCAGTGCAGTGGCCTGGGCTTGATCCCAGCTTTGGTCATGTGGGGTTTGTGACGGACGAAGTGGCATAGAGGCAGATTTTTTCCAGGTACTTTGGTTTCCCCTGCCAGTTCTCATTCCACCACCTGCTCCATATTCATGTGTCATCTGTACCCAATGGTGGTCTGTATGCCAAATGGAATCAGTCTCATCCCACCCCATACAGAAGAAAAAAAAAGATTTCAGTATGAAATTTTAGCAAAATTCATGGAGTAATTACAATTCTCAAGTGTTACCAGCTATAACTTAAGATCTGGTAGTGAAATAGAGACCAAATAAACATTACTGTCTTTCAGACTATTTAACAGTTCTAAATAAGATCAAATATACAGCACAGTTTTAAAAATGCAGCTACATTAACCTTTTGCATCATATGCATTTTACACTTCCTGACACTCATAGCGAAAGAAATTTTTGATTTAAATGCTCAGTTCTGCAGCAGGTCATATCATAAGTTGTATTTTATTCATTTTTTTGTGCTACTGTCTTCGAGTGAAAACTAGATAATTAAAAATTACTTTTTACTAGGGTACAATATTTTGAAACCAGCTCCTTTATATACACAGTTTTGTTTATGTCTCTGTATAATTCAGTAATGTTAACATATTCATTAGTTCTCTTGTTGTGTTTGGGAATTATTTGGCATAATCTGTACAGTAGAATTGTACATGATATCAAAACACTATTGTGTCACACCTGTATTTGCCATGTCAAGAAACCGTTGTGTGTTGCAGGGAATGAACTGATTTATGGGTGGTCATATTCTACTATAAATTGCTTTTGTTTGGCTGTTCTTAGGCTCTGTATCTTGTAAAGGTAAAGTTGTGCATGTGATTAATTAATTAAACACCATGCCACAAAGATATACCATTACCAACCTCAGCATTAAATGCAGGTAAGTGGTCAGCCTTACCCACAGTGCCCATTGGATGGGGGACTTGGTCAGTCCCAGACCTGGTCTGGACACTGTAGAGAAAGATTCCTTGCCCCTACCAGGAATTGAACCCTGGCCTTTCAGCCCATAGCCCATCACTATAATGACTGAGCTATCCCAACTACCCCTCTGGATCTTGTAGAAACAGTACTCCCTCCTACATTTACTGGCAGTCCTTCCAGAGTAGCTCAATGCAAAAGAACTCTTTGTAGATTCCCATATTCTGAGAAAACAACAAAAAATACTAATTCAAATTGAAGCATTTCACTACATTGTACTGAAGAGAAACAACTGTTTGTTTGAGTAAAACAGTAACTTATATATTGTGGCCTAGAGATTCATTTGCTAGGCAACAACCGTGAGGTAAGCAAAAATCATGTTTGTACGGTAACAATTGGAAAGAGCAACAGAGGAACGACATTTTCTGTGCAGTCGGTGCTGAGATGTTATAAGCAGGGCAGGTCTTATCTTCTCGTTAGAGAAAGTGTTACATAAGGACTATTACTGCAAGAGTAAAGTAAAGTAAAAAAAGTAAAGCTATCCCTGTATCAGTTGGAAAAACTTTCTGGTCGTGGGCCTCAAGGGGCCTGATGCCAAGACAAACTGATTGGTGGTGAACTGCCAGTTGCAAAGTAACTTTGACTTTGAGTTCAATTAGTGGAGTGGAGCAGAGTGAGTTGGTTGGTGAGTGAGTTTTTGAGTGAGTTAGATGACTACCATGGCTCAGTCCTTGTGAGCTGCTGCTATTAGAAGCTGGTGGCTGAGGCCTGGGGAAAGTTCTGAAACCCAGAGAAAGGGGAATGTCCACTGCTTGAAGCCATTACCAGAAAACTGGTGAAGACACAGCAGGTTGAGAATATTTGAGCGTGCTGTAGTGAATTGCAGAGTGTGATTTAGCAATAGTGCTATAGTTACTTGTAGTTACATGTTGTGTGTATAAGTGGTCAGTAAATCGGATTACAAACCCATATCCGGTCTATAGTCACTACAGTCATGATAATGTGTGCCGTGTGGCATTTCATATTTGATCTACTGTGTGTATCATGATCTCATTTGATTGTATTTTTTTTTTCGTTTATTATTACATTCCCATGGACCCTTACTTTCCTGGACTGCCTTTTACTGTGATCTTACTCTTACCTCGCCTCGGAATGATTCTAAGCTGCGGTTTTCGGAAACTGGTACAGTATATGCCTACCAAATCACCTTTCCCCTCACATACTGACATGGAAGTTCATTTTTGGGGTCAGGACACAAATCACATTTTCTGGGGAAACGCTATTTATGTCACAAAGTTGGAGCCAGGATGGCTGGGATAGCCCAGTGAGTAAAGCAACTGAGCTACAGGCTGGATGGACGAGAAATTTATCTTTGATCCCCGTCAGGGTAAGAGATTCCTTCCTCTGCATAACGTCCCGACTAGCTCTGGGGTCCACTCGGCGTCCTACACAATNGGGGGGGGGGGTGAAGCTGGCCACTCATCTCCATCCAATGCCGAGGTTAAGAATGGTGCAGCTACACCCTCATGCCCAAGAATAACTTCACCTTTACCTTTAACACGCAGGAGTTAACCCAATGTAACCTAAACCCTGGTGATAAAAGCGGATCTCGTTATCCCTGTCACTTGACCTACTGCTACAAACGTCGCCATCCGTCTCAAATAGCACGGACGGCACGGACCGCATTGTCGTCTTTATCGACCTTATCGACTAAGCTACCGCTACCAACATCGTTCGCTTCCTGTACTGATTCGTGCTCTCCTGCTACACTGATAGTGTCGTTTATTTCATCGCGTTGTTACAATGACGGAAAGGAGCTGGTATGTTTCGCGCTAGACGGCCACTGTGCGATTCCCGGCGGAAGCCAGAGATTTTTATTTCTACTCCACAACATCCAGACGATCCAGACTGGCTCTGGGGCTCAGCCAGGCACCAGTCATTTGGGTACTGGGGGTAAAGCGGCGGGAGCGTGAAGTTTATCATTCCCTTCCATCTAGTACTAGGTCAAGAATAGTGGAGTTATACCTCCATTGCTCCCTACGTCTTCCAAGTAATTAATTACGGACGGGAACAACTTTACCTTTTTCACCTCGTGCATTGAGGGAATTGTTGCATATAAATATGGTATGCAATGTTGGTAATCCGTATTTATTTGGCTCAGGCCTCCGAGGCTAGGCTATGTATAAATTTTGCGAGGGCAAGCACTTAAATACGATGTTGGCAGGATGGCAGTTTGTCACATGACATTCCAGTTCGTTGTGTAAACGTAAACAGAGATTCAACAAGCATTACATGACATGATATGAGGAAGAGATAGAATTGTTTGTTTATCTACTGAAAGCACTTTCATATAGAGATTAGCTCAGAAAGAAGAGCAGTAACACAGGAGCCGGCTAGTTGTTTTGACATTATTCCATCATTGGTTAATATGGCTAGAAAATGCAATTTTGTTCTGTTCTTGCCCGTCGTTTTAATGCTAGGTAAGTACTTCACAAAAAAAAAAAAATCTTTCGATGTGTAGTACTTATTCCTTCGAGTTATTAGTGCGACACCTATGTTAGCATTGTATTATTATTATAGGTCGAACTATTGACAATATGACAAACCAAAATTAACAGCCATTTTTTAAGCGAATGAACGGGGAAGGCCATATGAAGAATCAGCTCGAATCAAGTGCACGGTATATGCGAACCAAAAGGTCTTCACAATTTAAATATAGGCGTCACCCATCCCAACAAAGCTGTTGTAACTCAATAAAAATTTCAGTTGACTGGACAGTCGGAATTTAGTACCCGACGTGTGTTTTATATTTGACATAACCAGTATATCTCAAATGGCTGTGAGGTACAGTTAGCCCCTTGCCCATCAGGAACATTCACTGTATCTGACTTGAGTAAAAAGTAAAGCTATCCGTGTAAAAGGCCGTGAAGTCCCATAGGTTGTGAGACGTTGAGGGTCCCACATTTTCTAGACAATCGGCTCAAAGATTGCGGTAAGGTTGTCAGCCTTACGCACCGGCGGCGTTTAACTCCCCAGGAAAATTATTTAATTAATTCCTGGTAATCATTTCTGTTAGAGGCTGAGTAAACCCCAGGGCCTAGCGCGGTTGGAAGGATTAGGTCAACTGAAAAAAATCCAATTACCTCATCGGGACTTGAACCCGCGACCTTCCGGCTTGTAGCACAGCCCCTCAACCAACTTTGAGTACAGACCTTAAAATATAAAGCCAAAGGCAAAGATAATCTACATGAGACTTCATGGGATATCTCAGAAGATAGAACTCTTTATAAAGATTATTAAAGATAATCTCACATAATTTGACATAAACTTTTGTGCATAAGGTAACATACTCCTAATTTGAGTGACATTGTTCATTTGCATTAAACTCATTTAGTGCCAGTCTCAGGGAGCAGCATTTGCTAAAAATGCCATGCCATTTTTTCAGAAGTTGCTATCCTTGAGGAAGAAATATGTGCTTACCCCCAAATTTGATAATATTTACATTTTTCATATAGTTCTTGACAGAGCTGTGTAGAATATACACCACTTCAGAAGTGTCTGGTGACACATAAACTTCTAGCATTTCAAGGAGGGATGTTCATGATAATGAAATGTTGCCTGGGTTGTGCCAGTTTAATTTTCTTCATAGATTCATAACAGAACGGTGTGAAGTGAAGGAAAGTTAACACCCATAGTGTGATGTGATGGCAAATGATCCAGTCACCATTATGTATTATTGATTAGTACCGCAGCAATGTTTTCATATTAACTGATTTTCAATAGATATTCAAGAATTTGAAGAAATGTCCTCCAGTATGGAACATAAGGATCACTACTGTCACCATATAAAAGAAACAATAAAGGTCCCAGAATGGATCCCTGGGAACACCATTATTAACTTTGCCCCATCTGGAATGAATATGCAAATTATTAATTACAACTCTGGTTAATATTGTCACGTATTGGGTGTATAACGCATTGGGTGTATTTTAAGGTATGATTTTACCAATGAATTGGCCTTACCAACTGTTCCATAAAATTTCCTAGGTAGTCTCTTTCCATGAGCTTTTATAACCAAAATGCGTTGTGTTGAGTAAAAGTGAATGATGGTCTTTAGCTTTCATATAGTTTGTAGTTATGTTTCCAAGTAATTTGAACTTAAAATACATTATCACATCTGTAATCTTGTAAGAATAAATTATATAAAAATAATTTCCATTTGTATATTATAGCTTGCAGACGTCATGAGTAAATGACAGAAATAACTGTGACATAATTCAAAGTTATGGTCTTCTGGGATATGATGGCATTTTGCCTAGTGAATGGGTACAATTGTTTTCCTCCATATTCATGATAGAATAGGCTTCTACCCTGAAGGTGGAGGTGGGAAAGTGTTCCTACTCTTCTGTGATTTTACATAGTGTCACATGACAGAAAACCGTAGTCTTGACACAGCCATGGGAACCTCGAATCTCATGTGACATAATTTTATATCTTTGAATTGTATCTTTCAACATAGAAGTATGGATTCATTTTTATTCCTTATTTATTTGTGTGAAATACCTTAAATAATTGTATAAGTTTGACTAGCTCTATATCCTATGGGTGCTAAAGCCCCTGTACAGGATTTGTGGAGTTATTTAATAACAACAACAACAATAATCAGTCATTTTATTTTCATTCTAACCAATTCATTATTAAATATATAGCAAACAGTGGACAGTATTCAAAGTAATTGTGGTGTAATACATCACTGTTACAATCCTAAGAACATCTTCATTTACGTTATAATGGTAGAAGGAAAGCATGAAATATTGTCAAGTAGAACAAATATATTCTTTTTCCAGCTTTACTTGCAGCAATGTCTCACTGTGTTCCAACACCACCGGAGTTCAGTGATACTTATACTGTTAAAGGAACACTGTACATCCCATATGCTGAGATCCGTGAACCTTTCTATTCCTGGTATGATCTGAAGCTTGGTTCTAGCCGAATTGATTACTATGGAGGTGAGGTTCATTCACAGGTTATTAATCAAGAATTAATATATGTATATTTTTTCATTATTCTTATTTTTATATACAGGTGGTCCAGCCCTAAATGTCAATAAAATAAAATATTGTATATGCTAAATGGAAGCAAGCATTAAGATGCAAACATTTTCACATGTAATGGTAAATCAAATTTTCTTCCTGCTTGGTCAAGTGATCTTCTGTATGCATGCATGTGTGGAGCAGCACTGTTCCTTCTTGCTTCAGCTGAAGAGATGTACTTTGTGTGCCAAAAGTGGATTGCATTTTGTAGTTGGCAGAGTTTAAATTATACACCCATATTATATTTAAGCATCCTGTTGCACTCCATACGATAAATGATATAATGATACAAATTCCGTCCCAAGTGCAAACAATATATTATGTGTCCTTGATCTTGTTCACCTACACTACATGTTTCGGCCTCAGACGGCCATCATCAGGTGTATAACACTCACGTCGCTGTCACACTGCACTCAGCCCAAAATTTAACATTTAAAACACTTTTCTTGTTATTATCAACATCTACTTCGTTGATATCTGTCTGGATGTAGATTATTTTACACACGTTAATTTTGATGTACCTGTAGTAGCACTATAAAATCTTTAGTTCTAATTTTAAAATCCTTTAAAAAAATTTTTTCCTTTAAATTTTAAATTTTAAATTGTTAGGGTTACTCGACCTATGTCTAAAGTGCTGCAGCGGCTAGTTCTTGTTTCCACACTGTATAGGTGTTATCCTGTGTAGTCTTCCTGTGTGCGTGCCACTGTTATTCTTTACTACGTGTTTACACCCATGTTTAACAAAAGTTTAGTGAGGTGTTCTTGTACCAAGTAGCACCAATTTACAGATCAGTGATTTGCGAACTGAGTGGTCTGCAATGAAATGGGCCTCCACACTGCATGATGTCTCAGGACAATGTCAACATTTTCATTGGGAGAGCAAAGCGAAATTACAGGGGGCTAAGTCCAGCGAGTAGGGAGGATGGGGAATGATAACCATGTTGCGGTTTTCGGGGACGTGTGGTTGGGTGTGATGTCGTGATGAAGGAGCCAGTTGTGTTTGCTCCAAACTTCCTCTCAAGCATCTCAAAACATCACAGTGAAATTCAGAGTTGACCCTAGTGTTAGGAGTAACAAATTCACCGTGAACAATCCCCTTCATGTCAAAAGAAACAATGAACATGCTCTTTGTTGAACTCCAGATCCTCCGCTCCTTTTTTGCTCTTGGTGATTGTGGGCTCTTACACTGTGACGCCTGTTGCTTTCTTTCTGGATCATAACTGTAAATCCAGTTTTCATCACCCGTTATGGTCCTAGAGATAACAGTTGTGTCCTCATTAGCCTTCTCTTGTAGCTCAAGACACACGTTTACACGCCACTGCTTTTGATCATTTGTCAAGAGAAAGGGGAACAAACTTCACGGCAATTCTGCACATGCTCAAATTTTCTGTTAAGATCTCTTGGGAAACTCCATAACTGATCCCAGTGGTGTCTGCAAGCTCATGGATTGTTTGGCAATGGTCTTCATTAATGAGTTCTCAAATTTTTTCAACATTTTCTGTCATTTTGCTCATGCTTGGTCACTGAACATTCATCATCTTCAACTGACACTCAACCAGCCTTGAAACGTGAATGCCATTCAGATACCACTGTCTGACTTAAAGAATGTTCTCCAGAAGCCTCACTAAGCATTTCAAGGGTTTTGATAGCTGATTTACTGAGCTTCATGCAAAACTTGGTGCAGACACTTTGCTCGATTTTGCCATCCATTGCAGAGAAAATAAAACACGAAGTTGAAAAAGCACTCGTGTAAAAACAGTGCAGTGTCACATGGCAGACTGATGCAATAGGCTTATGGAAGTGTGACCTTGGTCTCCCCTCTCATCTGCTAGCACCGAGGCAATTACAACAATAACAGTCCAGGAATTTTCCAATAGCACCTTGTATTGTGGACTGGATTACTCTGGCTCAAGATTGGGCTGTGCGGAATGTTGTAATGAACACTGAGGTTTCATGAAAAGTGTGGAATTTTTTTACTGGCCTAGCTTTCTAAAAGGACTCTGTGGAATTATTTCATCATCTTCCTTCACTTTATTACAGACATTTTCTTAATGTGCCTTTGTTCCGTGATTTCATTATCTTCACTACTTGGTTTCGTGTATACTGAAGAGGCTGGTATAGAAATGTTATAGACTTACATTTGGGAGGTGTTTGATTTGAACCTTGACCAGGACACCAGTTATTTTGACTGAGGTTTCTCATGGTTTTCCTTACTCCCTCGTGTTATTATATGAATGCTTTCTTACAAAACCTTTACAGTTCACCATCATCATTCATGTATCCATCATTTGATGCTATATGGTCTTGATACTGAAAAAAAAAACTCTGTGGTTTTAGTCCACAAGTGAACTATACCGACCGAGCAACCGCTGCTTGTTGGGGAAGTTTAGTGCCAGCTTTTGCGGATAGAGTGTGTCGCGTGGTCAGTGCAATGAATCCCCTTGGCCGTTAATTTCGGTTTTCTAAACTGGAGCCACTATTTCCATGAAATAGCTCCTCAGTTATCATCATGAGGCTGAGTGCACCCCGTTTCAGACCCACTACTTCTCAGAAAAAATCTGGTAGCTCCAGGAATCGAATCCAGACCTCTGGATCTGTAGGCAGGAACGCTGACCACTAAACCACAGAGGCGGTCCATGGTCTTGATACTGAAATCGTTTTTAAATAATGTAAGAAGAGAAGTTGGACTGGTTATAAGGTAATTATAAGAAGTGAGTGACATATCAGTAGCAGTGATTACTTGCCAGTTTCTGATTATCTGAAACAATGGTGTCAGACATCACCATTTACATGTCTCTGGCTAGTAGCAACAATAGATAGCTATGAATGGTAACTGGATGATGGATGTGTGTGCAATTGATTTGAATCATTGGAACTGCTAGTGGTTGCTGAAGTCATTGTTTACATTTCACTGGTTAACAGATGGAATAAGTAGCAATGAGCAGTAAATGGTTGATGGGTAAGTGGTAAGTGACTTGAATCAATGTAATCATAGTATACATTCTGCTGGCTAGTGGCTATAGTAGGAAACTATTGCCAGTAACTGCATAGCCACTGGCTAAGGATGGGCAACAAAATAGTTCTGGTCACTGAAAATGGTAACAGTTTATGAAGTTGCTGTGTACATTTTTCAGTCTAGTAAGAGCAGTAGGTAGCTGCTAGTGATAAGTAGGTGATGGATGGGTTACAGAGTGATTTGAATCACTGGAACTGGTAACAGTAATGGAAGATTCACTCTTTATGTTTTGTTGGCTAGACTCCAGTAGCTGCTGTTGCTATCTGGTAACTCTGTAAGTTCCAGAGTGTTTTGAATCACTTCATTCATCTGTAATCTGTCAAGACAACAGGTCCACAGTCTCTTCCAAAACAATTCCTCCACTTGATGCGATCTAGAGCTTTCTCCTTCAAATGAAAATATCCTCTTCTGTCCCCAAGGTCATCCAGCATCTTCTTACGTCTTCTTCCTCGTCTTCTGGTCACCTCTATCCGCCCCTCTATCTTTCCTTCAATAACTTCTTTTAGAAGGCGGTTACCGCATAAGATATGACCAATCCAATTAGTCTTCCGTTTTCTTATTTCGTGTAGGATATTCCTCTGCTCACTGACTCTAAATAACACTTCTGCATTTCTCACATAATCGGTCCAACTGATCTCCATCCTTCTCCAACACCACATTTGAAAGTTGAATCACTGTAGCAAGAAAAATTGGTGTGCTCTGCAAAAGTATCAGTGATCACAGTAACTGCCTAAAATCACTAAATAATTATATTAAATCAGTAAAGATAAGGATTTTGAAATCATTTATAGTTAGTTTCCACGGAACAGGGTCTTGGAAATGAAGTCATTCCTATGAGAGATGTAAAAGAATCTGACTTGTTGGGAAATGTACTGCGGTGCTGTTAGGCATCTGAAGTACAATATAACAAATACATATTTTTATTGATGTTATAAGGAATGGTGAAAACATATCAACTAAGCAAGTTGGGCGAGTATGGTTCCAGTTTGAAGGTAGCACCAGTGACAACAGAAAAAGTGCAGAATTTGAATTCTTGTCTACAAGTCAATGGAAGTAGTGGGAACAGAATAGAACCACAGAGTATTCTGCCAGATCTAACGGGTTTCAAGGTATGACACAGCGTGGGTGATAATTAAGCTTTTATTTGTTTATTAGCAACTTTGTCATTTATACTCAAATATGTACAAGTGAGATGGAGGTTTTTCCATATTTAAAAAAATGTACTATCAAATTATTTTCACCATGGATAAATGTTAATATTAATTTGAGTAATGCCTATTGGATCAAAATGTCTATCAAATCTTATATGAGGCTTAACCATTACATGACTGGACTTCTGAAAAAAAAAAAAGTTACTAAACTTTAATTAGTGTGGTCACCTTCAAAGCACTTACCTTCTGAGTTAATACATGCATTCTGATGTCTCTTGTCATACCTAGAACATGAATGGAAGTTGGGAGTTATGTGTTTGGGATCTAATGCTGAGTAGTCTGTTGAGAATCGACTGACTTTTTGCAGGAATATATTTCTTCCATCTTCAGGGTCAAAGCGTAAGCCAAGCAAGAAACCTGCACAAAGCAGGTAGCAGCATTGGCTGATTTCTTAAGGACTGTGCAGCTTTGTATCTCAGAAGATAGAACCCTTCCTAACCACTGATAAGAGAACTTCAAGTCACACATGGCTGGAAATTATTTATTGAAAGTTGTTTCAGTACTGTCATCAGATTGCTTTGAATATCTTCATGTTATTTGAAATAGGAGCCTTTCAAGAAGGTAATCAGTTCTGGGAATGTGAAAACCACAAAGGCTAAAATCAGGCAATTACCGTTGATGTTCCAAAACTCGCTTTGTTGGAAGTGTTGTGTGGAGGGTCACATGGTCATGCTCCAAAATTCATTTGTCCAGCCAAAGATTTGTTCTCTTTCAGTGACTCTGTTGTTGTAAATGTTCCAGAAAGCTTGGTTAATTGTTCGGAGATATACATTTGTAATAGTAATCCTTTTATAGTAAGAAAGTTGATGTGCATAATTTGACGAGTGATTTTGACATTCATGCTCTGTTCATTTTTGGAAAAGCTGGTCTTTCCTCTTGGACATTTTATTACTGTCATGTGAGAGGACCCAAAATCTCATCTCTGGTTACCATTCTTAGTCTAGATGATTGACTCTACCAACATTCTTGATGACAGATATGAAAAAATTTAATTTCCTGTCACGTTTTGTTCACCATTTGGATTCATTCATGATTGTTTGGTAAAAATTACTTCATAAGGCTTGTTGCTGCTGCAAATTCTCAACTTATATGGATTAAAATTTCCTAATAAATGAAATGTGGATTCATCAATGAAGACATTGCTGGCTCTAAATGTATGTCATCTTCAAGTCTCGAAGGAAAGCCGCAGAAAAACGAGTGGCAGATTGCCTTGTATTGAGCTCTTACATGTTGCAACAGTTGTCACCTACAACTTTTAAATTTCAAGTGTTTTTTACAGAATTTTGTGCACTATTGTGTTTGTGTCATGTTTAATTGTTGGGCAGCATGCCTGGTTGATTTGTGTAAACTGTGGGCTAAAGCCACTCAGACTTCAGCCTCTGAGTTTGAGTGACATATCGACTTTTTGGCTCTTTCATTTATAAATGCAGCCAGTCTGATGAAACAATTTATACTGCTCATTTTTGTTTTTCATTCTCTATCAGACACCATAGCAGATCTCTTTTACACCATACCCACATATTTAGACATGTGAAACCACAGCACAAGCTTAGCTATTTCTGCTTGAGATGCCATCTTTACAGCTGTGAGTGTAGCACTTCAGGTGGAAAGTTTTGGAAACTCAATTTGACATAATCCACTCAGTCCTTGCAGACAGATTCTGGAATAATGTCTAAATTAAGCCATGGTCATTCTGCATCCTTTCCAGTTCTTTATTCCGTAATCATATTATTCAGTGCTCTAGTCTGAGGCACTGGAATTATCACTAAATAAATTATAATACTTAAATATTGTCTTGTGATAGCAAAGAAGATGACTGACAATGTCATCTGACTCCAATTTGTAATTTGTGTGAAGTAGTTCAAGATGTCCACGTCGTCAGTCGACCCCAAAAAGAAAGGTGAACCTATGAGCCAGTTAAGGGACCCACCTGGAATCCAAAGACACTGATCATTAGTGAGCTACAGAATTATGCTTCCAGTGTCTCAGTCAAGGGATGAGTGGCAGGCCTGTGGTAATGAACTTTGAGGTTCCATCATAACATGGGAATGAATATGTTTCCCAAAGTGAATTTAATTACCCAGTATTTTGTTCTGTTTCATGCATTTGTAACTTTTTGGAAACAATCTTTGTAATAGTAAATAATAATACTAAAGAATTCTTTACTAGAATATTTTAGAATGCTTAGGACCAATAATATAAATATTTCTTATATACTAATACTGCTTCTAATTAGCACACACCTCTATTAAAATAAGACCACCAGCACCGTATTGTGGGAGTTTTAAATCCCATGTTCTTATATAATAAAGGTTAAGTGAGCTGCAAAAACTGATTTTGTATACTGCCATAATGCAGTTGCTGTTGTGAAAATATGTTTTTATTACCTGTATTTACACTTCTGTTTATTCTTGTTGAAGTTTCTTGGTGAAGAACTGGTAAATGGCTTAATATGTGAGAAGTGGCGCTTAGTGGATACAAAGGGGACCAAGGTCAACAAGTATACCATGTGGATTCGTTACAAGGCAAGTGTATGAATTTCATCTTTGAAGTTGTCCAATGGTTTGATTTGTACTGACTCGCTGTTTATTGAGTTCGTGTCTGTTTCAACAGGTAATTATTGTCTGAACTGTTTCATTTGCATGAACATGCCTAATTTATTTAATCCTCACTTTAAGCAGGCAGTTTCCTTATGTATTTTGGGAAATACCTCATTGCAGTAATAATTGCTGTTACACATAATTTCTTCTCTCTGCCCAGAATCTCTTGAGGTTGTTGAGAATGTTTTTTTTTATTGCTAGTCGGGTGGGACTAAGTCCCTTGTACTGGGGCTACTTCTGGCCTATTGTAGCAAGTTGAGAATTTTTGTTAGGCCCCTGAATAGGTGACCTCTTTTGCTTGGCAAATACAGTGGTGGGGTTGTCATCTTTCAGCCTCAGGACAGGAAATAAGTAAGGAATACTGTTACCAGTTGAGGACTCTGGACAACAAAACTGGCAGTGGAGAGAGAAAGACCATCTCCATATTTGTAGAACATGCCTTAATTACCTAGCCCTGCAAAATAATTGTTTTTGTTTTGTTTTGTTCTTGTTGGTGACAGCAAAAACAGTGAAATAATTCTCTGTGAAAGTCTGTTGCTCAAATTATAATGTAGTTCTCCTAACTATAGTCTTATTACTGTTGCATGGGGTGAGGGGCAGTAACTGTTTGAGAGACTAAAAAATTATAAACACATAACATTTAATCTGCTTGCTTTGTGTTATATTAAATCACATATTGTGAGAAAATTTAATATGCAATAATAATTCTTGAGGGACTAATACTGTTCAACTAAAGTAAATTAAACTGAAATAATATTACTCTGTCTTCTTGATTTACCAGGCTTATGGTCTCATATTCCAGAAAACCATAATCTTCATTGCCAACGCTGTGAAAGCCTCAGATCTCAGATGTTGCTGGTTCCACCAGTTCACATGTAACACATTTTTCTGTAAAACTTATTAAAAGTTTTTAAAAGTTTTGCACATCGTATAACTTTTAACTTTTTAAAACTTTTTCACTACATGTTTTGACCAATATGGTCATCATCATGTGTAAACTTATAGTTGAGAAACTGATGTGTTTCTGTTATTGTCACTTCTGTTATTAATCTTTTAATATATGGTCCCCTCTATGCTCATTTGTATTCCAAGTGATGGGTTGTTCTTCCTGTTGTGTTTTGCTATGTATTTTTTTTTTTGCAAATGCATTCATAAAAAAAGACACACAGCACAACACAACAGGAAGAATGTGTTTACCGTTGTATTTCACATAAATACTAACAATTTTGTCATGGTATAAACAAGTTTTATTTTAATTACTGGTCCAGTGGTTGAGGTTAGCTCTTTCTAAGAGAACCAACAGAGTAGGTATCTCCCACCTCACCTGAGGATGGAAACATCCAGTTTTCCAAAATGTTGTGTTTTGTAGTTTTTTAAAATACCTAACAATGGAGAAAGTCCAAAAACCCAGGAATTCTGAGTGTTATACAACATCAGAGCCCTTTAGAAGTCTGACTGGCTTTTGTATATTTTCTTTTAACATTTTCCTTAAAGTTAGTACTCTGTCTTTTTCAGTTCCTGATGTGTGATTACACCATTTTATTAAGTTGTCTCTGTGACTAATTAAATACCATGCCATGAGGACTTATGAGACTGGATGTATAGCTTGGCACATTCATAATCTTGGCACTTGGTGTAGGTGTCAGCTCAAAGCTTTGCCACTTTATTCTCAGGAAGAGAAAACCAGTATCCATTAAATAACAGCCCATATGGGCTCCAGAGACATTCTAGACCCTTTGAAAAAGAGTAAATGTCTTGCCTCATCTGGGAATCAAACACCAGTTCCTCATCAAACTCTGTACTGAATGAGCTTTGTAATAATTACATTCATTGACTTTCTTTTCAGAAGTCTCCCAGGGTCCAAGGTGCAAAAGTATCAATTCCTGTTCGGTATGAGATGAAGGGATACAATTCTCTATTAGGTTCACATTATGATCACTACTACTTGGAATATGATTGGTACTCTTCTGACACACCGAGTCCAGATGTGTTCACAGTTGCTGAGAGTAAGTTTTCACTATATGGTTGTGATGTGTCACATACATAATAATCATAGAAATACACTCAACTGTCGATTATCCGGGGGCCGATCAACTGGTTTCTGGCTTAACCGGGGCTACCGGGGCTTTATTTGAGGCTTATATTAAAAAGAAGGCGCGAACGCCACCATAGGCTTAATTCTCAGCACTCATAATCACGAGACGTCTTCTGTCTCTGTCACCCCCGGAATTTGCAAACATCTCAGTTCACGCGGTCGAACACAGCCTTCCGAATGCAACTTAGACTTATGTGTCACGCTTTACAAATCCAATTCAATTATTGCTTTAGGTGACGAAACGGCCACACAGTACTACTTTTAATAAAATTTGTCTTAACTGGGTTTTCGATTAATCATGATTTCCATCCCCACCATTATCCCAGATAATCAAGAATTGAATGTACTGACAAATGGAAGTTTACAGTAGCTCTAGAAATTTAAGTATTCTTCACTGTTGATTTTTTTTAGATATGACCTGCACTAGCTTTCCCGGTCCAGGAGACAGACACATCTACACTTTTAACCCAATGAAAGAATTTATACAGAACTATGATGATCACATGGAAACTGCGTTTGATCACTTTCGACACAGACACAACAAAGATTATGCTGATGAAATGGAACATGCTAAAAGAAAGGAAGCTTTCCGTCAGAATCTGAGGTACATATCTATGCGTAATTTTATGTTGGGTGTGTTTTAAAATGATATATATGATTTAATAAAGATTCTCCTTCAGTAACTTCTGTTTGTGGAAGATGAGTTATGAGGAATGTAAGAACCAGTGAAACTTTATATATCTCCTTGTTTACCTTCATTATTATGTGCACGGCTGTACATATTGACTGAAATTTACTTAGTTTTAAAATTNACCGTGTCTCACGGTGTTGTCGCTTGCAGATTTACTTATACTTTTTCTTCAACCCTGAAGATGGGGGCGATACGTTCCTCCGAAACGTCGGTTAACACCACATATACACGGTGCCAAATCCCAGAAGACTGCTTTCTTTTTTAAAAATTGTTTTGCAGGTCAGTAACTCACTCACTCATGCTCGTACTCCACACTCAGTACTCCATATTATCACTTGTCCACTTGTTTCTGTCTCTAAAGCAGCAATTACTTTTATTTTAAAATGTCATCACAGTCACATTTAATTTTCTAAAATGTCATTAAAACCACATTTTATTTTACTGTTGCAACCGTTTATGTTGAATTAGAGATGGAACCAGGGACCAGCTCTGTTGATTGAGCCCAGCTGACTAGGCTTTTACCTGAGGACAGAGACCGAATCTAGTCTACGAAACATTGTGCTTTAAATGAAAAAAATAATACGATGGATAACGTGCAGCCACCCAGTAGTCATATTAATATACCATTGTCACAAACTTTCAGATCTTATTTACATGACATTATCTTTGACTCATTGGTTTGCTGTGCCCATGAACTTAGTTCAGCTAATTAAAATATGTTCAAATGAAGCCGGTAGTAAACTCCATGTACTTAAAACTTTAAGAGAGGATGCTCCTTTGGAAAGTACATGAAGACATAGTAGACTGGAAAGACTTGGAAAGTGCTGTAGTTGTTTGAAGATTGAGAAGAATAACAAAAGTTTTTCAATTATTTGGATTTAAAAGCTATAAGTGGCCAATAAATTAAGTTATCAATCTGAATCCAGTATAGACTTGAAAGGATTCTGATGATGGTGTATACTGTACTTCTTTTGGCTTATTTTGGACTTCACCCATCNTGGATCTTCTGAAGTTGTGAAGACTTATTCTTCCAATGAGCATGAATCCTATCTCTAAGGAGAGCCATACTGGCCCGTTGGGCAATCTTGAAAGAACGCCGACCACTATATGGCATCTTAACTGAGAGGCCCTTGGGAATAATGCCTAGGGATTTGCACCTCATAAGAAAGGTTATATGGTTCAGGGTTTTGGCCAAACTGATTTTTAGGTATTCCAATTTCCTAAACGAATTCCAATTCCAGTGATTGAGACTAGCTCTTTCTAAGGGGCCCAACTGAGTAGGTTAAACCTTCCCTATCCACCTGAAGACGGAGACAGATCCAGTCTCCAAAACGTCGTGGTTTTTTGTCTTTTATATACCGGACGATGGGTGAAGTCCAAAATAAACCAAAAGAAGTACTGAATCCAGTATGTAGTCATGAACATTCGACAATATTAAAATGGATCATAAATATGATTGATGAGAATGTGTTGACTGGACTCTTATGGCCCATGATAGGGATGAGTGGCAGGCTCATGGTAATGGTCTTTGAGGTGCCATGAAGTACTTGGTATTTCTTGAATAATTTAGCAACTGTCAGCTTCTGAAGAAGGACTCCGTTCTAAGGAGGTAGGTGGGTAGGTAGTATATAAGTAAGTAATTGTAGTTTTGGTAGTTCAGTTGGTTGGTAAGTAGTAGGTAATTAATTTATAGCAACTGTCATTGTTAGTTTTAATATTGAGACGTTATCCATTGCCTCTGTTTTATTCTAAAAACACAACTTGTCTGAAGTTGAGTTTGCTTCAGTATTCTTTCAGAATGGTGGGCCTAATTTAGTGGAGCAATTGGAAATGGTTAATGTTAGTGGTTTGGTCAGATTAGGTCCCCTTTTGCCTATAGACTGAAGATGAACCAGCTTCCAAAGTGTTGCATTTTTAGTATAAAACTGTATAATGAGTAATTAGGTATTAAAACTGCGATTCAGCAACATCAAAACCATTAAATCAACAACATTTATTAAATGGAAATGTTATTGTCTTGTGAAGTAATTCATTTAGTAAATGTAAGTGTTAATGGTTAAAAGTTCTGAGATGCAGAAGACTCTTGACATATAATGTGATGAGAAACATAATGTATTCTGATTGCATTGTAGCATTATTTTTTTTGTAAGGTTCATCCACTCGAAGAACCGAGCTGGTCTTAGTTTCCAGTTAGGCGTTAACCACTTGGCTGATAACACAGAGTTGGAATTGAAGGCCTTGAGGGGAAAACAATACTCCAGAGGTTACAATGGAGGTGCCCCTTTTCCATATAGCAACCTTGGTAGCCTGACTAAGGATCTTCCTTCAGACCTGGACTGGAGATTGTATGGAGCTGTAACCCCAGTTAAAGGTATTTATACAGAGATCATTAAAAGAGTCTTGAGAACAGATTTGAGCTGGCAGAGTAGGTAGATCAAGATGCATAATTTAGTACTATAGTTTCTTGCTGTTAGACTGGTACGTGTTGATAGCTTGTTAGTTGTGATGCACCAAGCAGCATATGATAAAAATATTGGTGGTGCAAGGACACTGAACGTACTTTTTCCTATATGATTGGCTTTCGCTGTACCATGTTTAAACTGAAATCAGTTTTTGGTTGGTAGCCCAGTGTTGGCTGCTGAATAAGGAACTACAGTGAAAGCAGTTTCAAGAAAATTAACATTTTGTGTTTGGAACCTCTAGTTCACATACTATTATTTCCTGAAAACACCACATATACATTTTTGTTTAGGGACATGGTGACCATAGATTACTGAAATGTAGTCAGAATTAGTACAGATGTTTTCAAGAAAATTACTATTTTGTATTTTGAGGCCCATCTGAAGGGCCCTGTTTCTGAAAGTAGAATGTTCAAATGCACTGGTCACTGATGTATGATGGATGGACTCATAAATAACCAAATGCGAATACAGTCCTCTAACTGCTGAGGCACTAGTGAGGTGCGCATCCATACATTTAGACAGGCAGCACACCAAAAACAGCCTTTTAATAATCCGGGTGGCTGAAGATGTTTAAATCCATGAAAATCTCAAAATTGATGTTTTTCATAGTCACAGTTTATTTTTGTATATATTCTGTATATGAGGAAATACAAATGTCACAAATGTCAGGTTTTACATTTGTATGTAATATATTTATTTTATTTCTACTACATAGTTCAAAAAATATTTAGTCATGGTTAATGTTATGAAGTTAGGTTCAATTGTTCAATTTATTTACATTCCGTAAATCGAGATAATCTATATAAATAAATACATTTATGGATTTTTGTAACAAACAGTGGACTACATTTGATTTCAGAAGTAGATTTCCATGTTTCTACTGAACATCTTTGTGTATGTACAGTTATGTGAAAGATATTTTCCTAGCTTTATAAAGGCATGTGACTATGTTACTTACGACCATCTATTCTTCCAGGAAATTATTCTGCTACTTATAGGCTTAAGAGAGATTTGATAATAAAAAAACCGTTTTGCTTTCTAATTTGCAGTGGTGTAGAGAAGAAGGATGACAGTGAAGTATTTAACAACATGTAAATTAGCCTACCAGCAGTTCATTCCATTGTCCTACAAGACAGCATTCTATTGTGCCTTTCTACTAATTGACTGGCCAACCAACCAGCCAATTAAGTAACTCAATAGCAAGGAGTCCTTTTTAGAAGTTAAATAGTCAGTAATCTGCTCAAGAAGTTCCACAACTTTATGGACCTGCAGGTTCATTACCATGTTTACAACAGCCTACAATTTGTCCCAGCCCTTAGCCACATGAACCTAGTTCACATCCATGGGCCCTGCATCTTTAAGGCCCATCTTATAACATTCTACTATCTGCAATTAAATCTTTCTTCAGGTTTTGTGATTAGATGTTCACATTTCTCATCTCTCAATGATGCTTCCTGCATCCTCTGCCCATCTTGTTCACCTTTGTCTGGTGATACTAATAATACAGTATGCGCCTAAATATACAGTACTGAAACTGGCGCATCTCGAACGCATGTGCATTTGTCGACGGGGCATAGCTCCAGCTGCATGTGTTCCCAGTAGTGTAAAGGAAATTGTATTGTCCAGTTGTTGGAAATTGGTGTCTTGATGGAGGAAAAAGTATTCATAGTTTAGTATTATTTCCACTCATACAGAAGTGGTCGCCAGACAACTCGCTTCCTCGGTTTTGAGCAGCCAGATGTTATCGTCCAGAAACCGCTCCATAGTACAAGTGTGATGATATGGTGTGCCATCTCAGCACATGGTATATTAGGCCCATATTTCCTTGAGGATGAGGAAGGCAATGCTCTTACCGTCGCCCAAGAATGCTACAGGGACATGGTGATCAGATGATTTCTTCAGGATTTGAGAAGGTTCTGTCCTGCAAGGGGCCTTCACATGAATAGACAGTGGTATCAACAGGACGTCTTTTCATTTCAGTACTGGATATTTTGGCGCATACTGTATTAGATGAAGAGTACAAATTATGAAGCTTATCATTATGCAGTTTCCTCCAGACCCTGTCACTTCTACTCTTATTAATTAGTGAAACAAATGTTTCAACCAAATGTTATCTCCAGATTTTTATATGTAAATTATTTATATAGCCATTATTAATATCAAAATGCTCTAAGATTGATTTCCACATTTGATATGTACTTGGCAAGTATTGCATTATTTTTATTCAGATCAGTCTGTATGCGGCTCATGTTGGAGCTTTGGGACCACAGGTACCATCGAAGGGGCATACTTCTTAAAATATGGTCATCAGGTACGGCTGTCACAGCAGGTAAGATATGACATTTTGTTGTTTTGCGTATTGCCCATGTTGTATACTCTCTCACCCAAGAGCTTGCCCAGGTGAATGCTAGAACATGGGTCTCTCAGTTTTCCAAGTTTATCAGTCTTGCTGTCACCTTGATATCAAAACTTATTGCAGGTTCTTACTTATGCATATTTTTATTTTGGTTATGTGATTCCTGTATTGTAACTTCATTACCTCTGTGTTGTTAAGGATCTAATGGTCTAACTTGCACATTAGCCTACTTCACTTGAATTAGTCCATTAAAGCAGGGTTGTTTGGATCTCTGCCTCTGTGTTGATACAGGAGCAATATATCTTAGCATTTAAATTTTACTCAAGCAAGGATAAAAATTTCATGCATTTTAACTGTGTAGCTTCCATCCTTTTTTATTCTGTATCACAAACAAGTTACTGACAAGTGTAACCTACACGTTCAATTCAGTTTAATTTATTTAAACATTCCGTTGATCCTTTGTGGTACAATAATGACCAGTAGATGTGGAATTACTCGCAAACAAAACCAGACAAGTCGCATCACATTAAGAAGATACGAATATAAACACAATAATTCATCTCCACAATACAGTATCTCAAACATTGGTCTAATATCTAAGAGCAGATTATTTATTAGGACGTTACATCAGTTTACTTACAAACAATACCCAGATAAGAAACAGGTCATAGATGCCTGCACACTTAATACCCGGGACACAGATGGAACAACTTATGTACATCGTATGACTGCTATATGTTTAAAATTGTAAAATTAATGTACTGATAGTACTAAGATGTGATGAATATATATGAACAGATTATAAGTATCATAAAAAAGTTTACTTAATAGGGAGTATAACCCAGGTGTTTAGTTTACGTTACAGTTAAAATATTCATCCAAGGAATAAAACAAATTGGAAAGAAGAAACCTTTTTAGCATCCGTTTGAATAGTTTCATTTCATTACTCAGACTTTTTATGAGGTGGAAGATGATTATAAGCTCTGATACCAGAGTAGTAGGATCCTTTTTGGAAAACTGTCAGACGTGAGGTAGGAAGGTGTAAGTTTGTGCTATGTTTAGTACTGAAGCTATGGATCTCATGATTTGATTTGTACAGATCTCTATTAATGTTGTATTTTAGCGTCATGTTGCACTGATTCGCATCCATGATGTGTATGTATTGACCGTCTTCTAGTGCACACAGTCTCACTTGTCACTTCACTACATGTTTCGGCATCACTGTGCCATCCTCAGGTGTGTTATTTATGTTAAACTATTGCACTGCTCGTCATCATGTGTCGTTTNATGCACAGGCAGGTGGTGCAAAGGTAAATGTTTGGAAAATAAATTAAATAGTCAAGATTCTACAACACAATTTCCACCATAACGTAAACAGTGTTGGTTGGTAGAGATGTTTATAAGAGTTTTGGCATCTGAATTTAAACAAATTGAAGTCAGTTGATTCTGAAATAAATGGAACATTGGATACATCCTACCAGAGCTTCATACTGTATATTGTTTGTGTAGGTGCATTACAACGCACGCAGCCACTAAAGGACACATCACAAGACACAGTAGACACAAAATATAGGAAGAACGACTCCCATAGCGGAAGAATGATATAATACGCGAGTTTGAAATACGTCTAAGATGATAAATCTAACAAATTTTAATATGCAGGGAGGAATGGACCAAACTTCGGGAGGATGTTCCTTATGTTAAAGTATGCCGATATAACCCAAAACACCTATGTCCAAAGTTGAACGGTTACGGAGATAATGGCCAGAGAAGTGTCAAACTTTGACCGGTGTTACACACTTGT